>NW_020694357.1:0-15829 GCF_002925995.2 Terrapene triunguis
AAGGTACCACTGTGATCTCCTAGTCTCACCGCCTGTATAGCACAGGCCAGAGACCTGCCCCACAATATGTCATAGGGCAGAGCTGTTAGAAGAACATCCTGCCTTGATTTAACAATTGTTAGTGATATAGAATCTAACACGGCCCTTGGTAAATTATTTCAATGGTTAATTACCCTCATTTTTAAAACAATAATAATTTAATCATTCTCTGGGGTCTTCTTTGAACCTCTCTCCAATTTATCAACATCCTTCTTGAACTGTAGACACCTGAACTGGACAACTGGACAGAGGATCCCAGCAGTGGTCACACCAATGATAAATACAAAGAGAAAATGACCTCTCTACCCCTACTTGAGATTACTCTGGTTGTACATTCTGGGTTGCACTAGCTTTTTCATCCGTAGTGCCACACTGGGAGCTCAGGTTCAGCCAATTCTGACCCCGAAGTCTTTTTCAAAGTCACTGCTTCCCAGGATTGGGTCCTACATCCGCTAAGGATGGCCTGCGTCCCTTGTTCCTAGATGTGAATCTCTATATTGAGCCATATTAAAACACATATTGCTGAAGCACCAAGTGAGTTGCCCGCGGTCACAGAAGTCTGTGGAAGAGCCTGGAACTGAAGCCAGTTTTTTGAGTGCCAGGCTAGCATGTTAACCCCTGAACCATCCTTCCTCTCTCGGGCTAGTGACCGGGGGATGGAGCAGGGGGTAGCTGGACTAGATGACCTAATGGCTCTGTCTGGCCTTAAATTCTATGACTCTATGAATCATTATTTTGAGACAATCCTTACCTTGGATGCAACTTGAAGACGTCACTAATTTGTATGCTGATAGGCACTAAACAATTATATATGCTGGCCAAGAAGAATCAGGATTGTCATGGTTATGCCAGGATATATGGTCTCTTTACCCTCTAAACCCAGTCCTTTCCTGTCTTGGGGGGAATCTCACAATTGTCCCAATCTTTGACCTGAGAACAACACCTCATCTATTCTAAATGCTTATCACCAAGAAAGTCCAGTTGGACACCTCACTCTCTTCCCTTCGGGTGCTTGTGACCAGGGCTAGACAGTCACCACCAGCCTCCTAAAAACTAGCAGGTTTTTTGGCAAACAGCACAAAGCATTAGGGAAAATTCTTTTAAAATAACAGGCAGCTGTCACATATCTATACTTTTCTATCTCACGGTAGCGGGGTGGCTACCCTGCTCCTGCCTGAGGGGTTTAAAACAGCCCTGGCAGAGGGCTGGGGCAAAGGGAAAAGCTACTGGGCTGATTGGGGAAGTAGCCACAGCTGGGCCATGCCCGAATCAGGCCGCAGCTGGCCTGTATAATCAGAATGGGAGACAAGAGCTCAGCAGTCTCTCTCTGCCTTCAGAGGGAGAAGGGCCTGGTTGCAGTGAGCTAGAGACAGAGTACCTGAGTGGAGCAGAGCTGGGGACAGGCGGGGGAGCTCCAGCCTGGATAGCCCCTGGCTGTGGACTAATAGGAGGCCAAGGGGTACTGGGAGTTGCAGAGGGCAGCCCATGGGTAGGCCAAGGCAGTAGGTCCAAACCCAACCTTGCCTGTGATGAGTGGCCTATACTGCAGTCTGCCCCAGGGAGCGGGGGCTAGTTGGTGACTGGCAGTGGCCTTATTCTGAGGCGAGGTAGGGACAGTGGATGGGGGTTCCCCAGGGAGGGGAGATCCTAGTACTGAGGGGTATACTGCCAGGGGGCAGCACCCTAGATACAAGGCCACTGGGATCTGGGAGGGACATGGGGGCCAGAGGACAGGTGGATCACTGGCCTGCAGGGGGTGCTCCAGGATGCTGGAAGAGCTAATTCCTGAGACAACCAGCAGGAGGTGCTGCAGGGGTGAGTCCGCTCCTCTACACTCACGTATCACTACAAGTTAGACAGGCTTCACTGTGGAGATAGAGAAACAGAACTGGCCCAACTTACATTCTTTTGGGAAGCTAAGGAGCTCTTGAGACCCAGCCTAGATTCCCTGTGTATCTGAGAGCACCTTCCCTTCTTTTTTCTCTTTTCTTTTGGAATCAGACTTTGCTGAAACTTGTGTGATCCTGGAACCAAACACCATGGTGCTCAGCCGTGTCCATGTGAAAGGGTCAAGGTGTGAAGCTCACCTTTGCCAGACTGCTTTCTCCCAGCCAGATGTCTAAGATAAGGCCCCTGTGTCCGTTATTCCCTTTGTTTGGCAGTTAGACCCATTCTGCCTCAATGGATCTCAAACATGGGTCCAGTGGCTGTGCTGAGCGACTCTGTAAGGGTCTAAAACTCCTCTCAGAAATCCAATTCTTACCCTTCACTGTCACATCCAAGCACTCCAACATCTGCTGCAGACACCAAAGTGCTGGAGTCATGGGGTTTTCCAGAAGCAGCTGTCACAGGGGCTGTGGTAAGAAACCTTTTATGAACAAATGTCAGAGGTGTTGCTCTTTTCAACCCCTCACATAGCCCCGATCTCAGGGTCTTAGAGCATCTGAGCACATTGTGTGTATTTATCCTCCCGCCGCCACTGTGAGGCAGGGCAGGGCTACTATCCACCTGTGCAGAGGCTCAGAGACAGCCAATGGCTTGTCCATGGTCACACATGGCAAAAGGCTAAAACCCAGCTCTCTTCAGTCACAGAGCAGTGCCCAGACCTCATGGCCAGGCTTCCAGCCATCATAGTGGTGAGAAGTACGGCTGGATTCTCTGCTACACCAGCAGAGCTACCGCTTTCGCTGTAGAGAGCAGGGATGGCAAGGAGGCAGTTACAGGGGTTTGATTCATTGGCCTGTTCTCCCCCTGCCTCTGTGGGGTTAAGAGTAGCCTAGGGGCATAGCTAAACTCCGCCCAGTGGTAGCGGCTTTCAAGAGTTCTGGCTAAGTCCCTGCGGATGGGGACCACCTCAGGGTGCCCGTTTGTGGCCTGAGGTAGCCCTGAAAACACCCTGCCCTTCCCTCTAAGGTCCTTGCAATGACTTACTCTCTGCCTGGAGCACGTAAAACAAAAGCCCACTATATGGGTTTGCATTAATTCAGTCTTCTCTAAAACACAAGGTCTCCTACCCCATGGCCCCATCCTCCTCCTTTATTCAGCCCCTCACCAAACTCCTTTTTGGGGTGAGCATTGGCTCAGGCTTGCCGCAACCCCTGCTGCTTTTCCGCCCCCCATCCTGTGCCCCCTACCCCATCTCTTCCCCCTAGGCCCTTCCCCCTAATCCTCCACTTCCCCTGAGGCTCCACTTCCCCCCCAGCCTGGCCACCAGCCGGGCCATGGAAAGAGCTACCCCAGGAAACCAGGCTGCTGTGAGGAGCCCCAGACTCTCCACCTTCCCTGGTGTGCATCCTGGGAGGCAGGGACACAGGCTGGCGGCCTCTCTTGGGCCCCACACCCTCTGTCCAGGGCAGCTGGAGGATCTGGTGCACCTCACAGTGGCTCTAGCTCAGCGGGAACTTTTTACAATGGCCCAGCTTTAGCTTCTGGCCTGGAGAGGGGGTGGAGCCTTGGGGGAAGAGGAGGAGCAGAGAGTGGAGCCTCATGGGGGAAGAAGAGGGGCAGAGGCAGCATCACAGATGGGGTGTGGGTCCTGCCTCTGTCCCTCTTTTGATTTTGAAAAGGTGGTCACCCTACAGTGAATGGGCTGGGCTGGGATAGGAGCTAGCTGTGCCTCTGTGGGGGAGATGAGGCCTGTTTCCATCCCTTTTCATTGTTGGGTCAGCACAAATGGCGGGGAGGAGGAGTGAACCTGGGCCTGAGTCGCTTGCCAGGACTTCTGTGTGTCAGACCCTCACTCACACACGCCGCTCTGCTCTGCCACGGTGGGGAGTGGGCTCAGAGATGTGCTCTGTGCAGAGCCATGAAAGGGGGTAAGGAGGTTGCCTGATTGGCTTCTCCTGAGGTTCCTGCATTAATCATGTGTCTGACATGACTCAGTCACAAGCACTTGGCTGAGGGCGTAGGGGAAGGGTGGGTGTCTGTGCCCCTTGAATAGCCCCTGTCCACAGTTGATGCAGACCCCATGCATTATGCAGCACACAGAGCACTCAGAAAGGGCCAGGATTGTGACAGCAGAACAACTCTGCACTTTTTTTCATGGCCCGTGAATGTTTAACCACAGACGGGACAGTGACAGGCCAGGGCAATGGGAAACAACATCCACCTCCCTTCTCTTTATTGACTGTATCGAGAGGAATTCTGAGGTTGGAGCAGGCAACCATACGGTTCTTTGTGAGCCAACATCCAACCAGTCACCTGGCTCTCAACGAACAAATTCACGTTGTAAATGCTGCTGCCTGCCTTGGTCTTCTTCCCCCCGTGCACTGTCCTCCCTCACCAGTCGCTCTACAATTGCTCCAGGCCTTAGACCCCATCTGAACATGTCTCTACATAGTGGAGATCAGTAGCGCATGTCGTCTCGGATTTAAGGGTCCAGGATGAAAGAGACGGCCGGTATTTTTCGTCTCCCATGTCATCAATGCTGGAGCAGGATGATGAACTGACCCTTCACTTGATGAACACCCTGATTATCCTCACACGAAGGTGTTTGCTTTTCACGCTGTACACAAGGGGATTCATCAGGGGAGGAACAAGTAGGGAAATGTAGCCCAGGAGAATCTGAAGCAAGGGAGAAGAGCCCTCCCCAAATCTGTGTAACAGAGAAAGGCCAATCATTGGTGTGTAGAAGAGGAGGACGGCACAGAGGTGGGAGATGCAGGTGTTCAGGGCCCTGAGGCCCTCCGCCTGGGACGTGATGCTCAGCACTGTTTTGAGGATCATCACATAAGAGAGAAAGATGAGTAGCGAGTCCAACCCCTCCGTCAAGAGAGCAACAGACAAACCATAGATGCTGTTTACTCTGATATCTGAACAAGCCATCTTCATGACGTCCTGGTTTATGCAGTAGCAATGGGAGAGGACATTCGATCGACAATATCGGAACCGTTGAAGGAGAATAGGGAGTGGAAGCATTACAGCCACCCCTCTTAGCACACACACCAGTCCCATCTTGCCTATTCTTGGCAGGGTTAAGATGGAAGCATATCTCAGCGGGTCACGGATCGCGATAAAGCGGTCAAAGGCCATCAACAAAAGCACAGAGGATTCAGTGCATTCAAACAAGTGGATGAAGAACAGCTGGGCAAAACAGGCATTGAGGCTGATCTCTCTAGAGTTAAACAAGAATATACCCAGTGTCGTCGGCATGGTGGATATCGATAAGCCAAGGTCTGTGACGGCCAACATGGAAAGGAAAATGTACATGGGCTCATGGAGGCTTGGATCTGTTTTTATAATGAACAGAATGACTGAATTTCCTACTATGGATATAACATACATTAAGCAGAAGGGAATAGAGATCCAGAGATGGACGTTTTCCTGCCCAGGTATCCCGGTGAGAAGGAACACTGCAGAGCTGAATTTGGTGTCATTGACAGTTGACATAATGTACTGGGGAGGTCTGAGGAGTCCTGAACTTTCCTTCCTAAAAGGAAAATGGACAGGAGACTGGATGACATTTAGCGAGACATCTTTCTACTCTCAGTGCAAGTCTAGAGACGCCCAGCAAAAACATAATCTTGGATTTACACAACAAATAGGAAGATAAGCATTGCCAGAGTGCATCAGACCCATAGTCCATTTAGACTAGTATCCAGTGGCCAGTTCCCGATGCTTCAGAGGAAGTGGAAGACGCCCTGCAATAGGCAGCTTTGAAATAACCTTAACCCACTAATTAGACAAATTTTGCGGTTCAAATCAGGAAGGTTTAGAGCCCATCCAAGTGTTTTTGAAACAATCCTCACTGCTGTAAATGGATTTTCTGGTTAGCCATATAAACATCCTGTCCCTCTTTGAATCCCGCTAAACTCTTGGCCCCATTGATGTCTTGTGGATGGGAGTTTCGCAGCCTACTTGAGTGCTGTGTGATTTTACAATTGTGACTTTCCCACAGACACACTTTCTGGCCCTCCACTTCTGAATGTGGTCCATTGTATTATGAGATGTGTGTAAACACATGGCAAGTGCATGGGAAAAACTGTAATTGAATTCATCTGTCCTGCACTGAAGCTATTTATAAATGTGTTCCATTGTCTCATTGTATATACTTTTTAAATTTCTCTACTCCTGAGAGTCCAAATTACGCCACTGCCTCTTTGCAGTACATGACATACATTCTTAGGCACAAGTTCTTAATTCAATAACATTTCCTTGAATGTCATCACCCCAAATTTATATGTATAAATTCAATCAGAACAGGACTCTTTTAACTTTCCCTTACCAACTGCTCCTGGTGATACACTCTGACCCCCCCAAAATCCCTCCAAGAGGAGCTGAAGTGCTTTGCCTGGCCTATGTTGACTGAATCGAGAGAGGGCAATCATCCTATAGCCTTCTCTTCATCCTCTCAGGACCTGTGTCCTCTTCCCATGCAATGATCTGTAGATATTTGGGAAGTTACAAGCTAACACAGATAGTTACTTCAGTTATGAGGATGTGGGGATAACGACACATATGGGTGATAGTGAAAACACTAGGTTTGCACTATTATCCGTAAGTAAGTAACTTGAACATGTAAGTTACTTCAGCCCTGCTCATGTAAGTGGTAGTGGGTGCAAATTATATACAACCACTATTACACTCTCCTTTCCTGCACCTCAGCTCTACTCTCCTGAAACACAGACCAGTGGTTCTGTTCTCTCAGGACTTTTTGGAAAGTCTTGCACATTTATTGCAGAGGGATTGTGTTCGTGACCCTAAATGTAAGTGTTAGAAACAGCTACTGCTCAGTTACCAGGTGGCGGAATCCTACAACTCTCCACTGAACAAAGAGTTAATAGCACAAAGCTGTTGCAAACAGTATGTGCAGTACTTCTATAATACTTTCTAAAGTGAAAGCCATTAAGCAGTAAAGTTACCACTGCTCCTTCCTGTAGAGATTACAACAACTCTCCTGCTGGCTTTTGATATAGAGGCATGTCACGGAAGTTTGGTTTCTAATACTTGTATTACAATGAAAAGTTTTGTGGTAACAGGCATTGGGATCCGTATAGAAAATATCCATTCCCAGAGCTGTCAATCTCTAGTACATAGTAACCCCAGCACTTGTTATTCAAGCACAATGATGGTTTGCAGGAAGTGGATTTCAAAGTCAAATGCATGAGTATTCATGGAAATGGAACTTCATTTCACACAGGCAAGTAGTCTATTGCTCGCTCTCTCTCTCTCTGACTGTCTCTGGCCTGTATTCCTAAAATACGTAGCACCCTATAACGGTATTGGGAGAGACATGGAGCTGAGATGCAATAATGAATGTGTAGGTTAAACCGAGTTCTTGGGATGTTTGCTTATAGCTATATTGGGTTAACTACTGGGATGGTTCTGTTATGGCTCTATTGGGTGAAACCAGTATGGCTCTTCTTAATTTAAAGCAGGCTGCTGGAAAACAAGAAGGAAGGGAAGCAACAGCTGAAGAAAAGCCGTCTCTCAGTCAGCACTTCAGGGAGGATGAGACAACACTAGAGTTACAAGCTGGGAAGAGCCTATTTCCAGGCTCTAGCCACATTATCCAGCTTGTTTTGCCAGTTCTGAGAGTCTGTTGAGAGGTGGGGCAGCTGTTGCTGTGCAACTTTTCAGACTGACAGGCACAGACACCGCTGGGGAAGTCTTAAGGCTCTCGGCCTGTCTTGGTCCCCATTAGAGAGGTAGGAATTGGAGTCAGATGCATTCAGACTGATTTTTGAAAACCCTCCTATTCTCCCATATTATGCTTTATTCCTACAGTTGACATTAAACAGAACTTTGGTTCAAGAAGGCTGGCTGGTCACTCGTCTCACCACTACTCACAGCCTCCCAAAGGGAAGAACCACAGGTGCCGAACCCACCTGTACCTGTAGGGCAAGCACAGTCAAGCTGCAGTGTGCTCTACCCTTGGGGCCTGTTTGAGGGTGGGAGGATCATGGGCTCCTGTCCCAGGAGAGGACAGGGTACGAGGCCTGACATGTGGCATTCGGAGATCAGAGAGGGGGAAGAGATGCCGGTAGCCCGGGAACTCTAAGGGGTATCTACAGGACAGAGATTCTACAGCCCTCAGCCAGTCAGGAAATACAAATATGGCCCATCGGACCTTTTACCGGAGAGCAAATTAGCTCTGAATTCCTGCGTTCACAATTAGCCTGGAGAATAAAACCTTTGAAAATGCATTTGCTGATTAAATTTCGAGGAGCAAATAAACCTGAGGCAATTTGGGAACTAGTCACTGATATTCTGTGCGGCCTCCTCTCGCTCAGCCCCTGGCAGGATCAGGCCCAGGGCACATGGCACCTCTAGAAATGGGAGCCATTGAAAAATCCTGACTCGGGGCATCGGGGTTTTAACACTCCGAGATTGTTTTGAATCTCTTCGTAGCTTAAATAACTGAGTGTGCAGCATATGTCAGATTTCTGTGTAGCTTGAGCAACCCACCATGGAGCATGGGCAGCTGTAGTGGAGGGGTTCCCAAGCTACCTAGCGCTGCCTGCCCTCCAGCCCTGTCACTGAGTCACCCTAACAGCCCAGCTGAAACTTCTGCTGCTGCACAGAACATCTGCCAAGGTAAACAGCTTGCAGCCTTTCCCCTTCACTGCACATTTTAAAGATACTGAAACCTTTCAACTTACCCAATTCCTGCTAGAAGGGGAGTCACTGACCCTGGAGGTCTTCACCCTAAAGGACAAGGAGTCATCAGAGAGGTTGCATGGGCAGCAGGCAGTATCTGTTCAGATAAGAGGGCAGCCGTCTATATGAAGCATGCCTGCACATTCCCTTGGGGGCCACTTGGCCATCAGGGAAACTCAGCTACTTGGCTTCGCGTGCACCAGCCCTAACCCCTGTCACAGCCAATGGCAAACTGCAGGAGGCCAAATCACAGGGGATGTGTGATGATGCTACCCACCTGGACTGCAGTGCCAGCCATGCTAGAGAATCTATTCCTGGAATACAGGCTTTTCATCACTGCTTCTATGGTTCTGATTTGTCATATGGATACCTTGGGGGTGGCTGAGTGGTAACAATGATGCTGTCACAACTGTACTCTTGCTGAAATGAAATAAAATAAATTATAATAAAATAAAAAGAATAAGAATATAGGACCAGATTTCTCCCGAGCAGCCCCCTTTCTTACATTGCAAACCAGGGTGCAGGCCAGGGAAGGGAGATTCCACAAGGCTCCCTACATGGAAATATCTCTCGGATCATTCCTATAGGAAAGGTCCCTTCCTTGCTCCCTGAGGATGAAAAGGGACCCAGGATCCAGGGATTCCCAAAGTTATGCCTCTTGTCAGTGTTCCCTCCCCACTCTGAACTCTGGGGTACAGATGTGGGTATCTGCACGAAAGACCCCCTAAGTTTCTTTCTACCAGCTTAGGTTAAAAACTTCCCCAAGACACAACTCCTTTCCTTGTCCTTGGATGGTATTGCTGCCACCACCAAGTGATATAGACAAAAGGAGCACTTGGAATTCCTATTTCCCCAAAATATCCCAACAAGCCCTTCACCCGGTTTCCTGGGGAGGCTTCAGAATAATATAGCAACCAATTGCCTTTACTAAAAGTACAGACCAGACCCTTCATTTTTAGGACACTAAAATCAATCAGGTTCTTAAAAGAAGAACTTTTTTATAAACAAAAGAGTAAAAGAAGCACCTCTGTAAAATCAGAACTGAACGTAACTTTACAGGGTAAATAAAAAGATTTTAAACACAGAGGATTCACCTCTAGGCATAGTTTCAAAGTTACGAAAAACAGGAATAAAACCCCCTTTTAGCATAGGGAAAATTTTCAGAGTAAAACAAAAGATAACCTAATGCATTTCCTTGCCTTTACTTACAATTTCTTTAATTTTACATGTATAATTTCAAAGTATCTTTTCAAGGGATGGTTTATCTGCTTGGTCTCTCTCTGTCCGAGAGGGAACAAACAAAGAGAGCACAACCAAAACCTCCTCCCCACCCCAGATTTGAAAGTATCCTCTTTTCCCATTGGTCCTTCTGGTCAGGTGCCAACAAGGTTAATTGAACTGATTAACCCCTTATAAGTAAGTGATTCTGTACCTCTGGCCAAGAGAGATTTTATATTACTGCATACATAAAGGTTGTTACCCTTCCCTTTATATTTATGACACACATACCAAATAACAGACAGTGCTGGACAGCCTGTTCCACACTGGCTGTGATTTCTTCCTGGAGCTCTAGGAGAAAACGGAGTTAATAAGACACATTCACCTTTAGATATACTACTGATTATATAAAAACTAACAATTTTCTGCACATTTCAAGGACAATTTAACCAGTTGATTCTGGGAAACTTTCACGAGAGAGTGCATCAGCCACTTTGTTAGAAGCTCCTGAAATGTGTTCTATTTCAAAATCTTGGAGAGCTAACCTCCACCAACGAAGTTTTTTATTATTTTTCTTGACGGTATGAAGCCACTGCAGCGCAGCATGGTCCGTTTGCAGGTGGAAACGCCATCCTCAAACGTATGGATGTAGCTTTTCCAGAGCATACACAATGGCGTAACATTCTTTTTCGGTGATTGACCAGTGGCTTTCCCTCTCTGACAGTTTTTTTGCTGAGAAACACGAGAGGATGGTATTCTTGATCCTGTCCTTCCTGCATTAAAACTGCTCCCACACCACACTCGGACGCATCTGTGGTTACTAGGAAAGGTTTTTCAAAGTCTGGGGCCCTTAGGACAGCATCAGACATGAGTGTCGCTTTAAGCTGGTTAAAGGCCTTCTGACACTCTTGAGTCCATTGAACTGCATTTGGCTGTTTCTTTTTTATCAGGTCTGTCAGTGTGGTGGTGATTTGGCTGTAGTGCAGTACAAATCGCCTGTAATATCCAGCCAAGCCTAAGAAGGATTGGACCTGTTTCTTTGACTTTGGGACAGGCCACTTTTGGATAGCATCCACTTTGGCCTGTAGGGGGTTGATAGTTCCTTGACCCAACTGGTGTCCATGATAAGTCACTCTGTTTAGGCCTATTTGACACCTTTTAGCCTTAACAGTTAGTCCTGCCTCCCTTATGCACTTGAATTAGAAAATATGGCCACATTGTCAAGATAGTCGACTGCAAATTCTCCCAATCCGACTAGGAGACTATCTACAAGTTTCTGGAAGGTGGTGGGTGCATTTCGCAGCCCAAAAGGGCGCACATTACATCAATACAGCCCTTCATGGGTGATGAAGGATGACCTTTCCTTGGCAGATTTATCTAGTGGTACTTGCCAGTACCCCTTGGTTAAGTCTAAAGTAGATATGAACTGGGCACGTCCCAGTTTCTCCAATGGCTCCTCTGTGTGTGGTATTGGATAGTTGTCTGGGCGAGTCATGGCATGTTTATCATACCAGGACTTTTGCTCTTCCTGAGCATCTTTTAGGTTTTCTCTAGCTAGGGCTAAAGAGTGTCGGAGGGTGTTTTGTAGGTTGCTTACAAATCTAGAATGTTAGATCCTGGAGAAGGCGTAAACCCCTCCCATTGCTGCTTCACCAACTGTAATGGCCCCTTAACCTCGCGGCCATACACTAGTTCAAATGGTGAAAACCCTAAACTGGGATGTGGTTCAGCCCTGTAGGTAAAGAGCAACTGCTGCAACACTAGGTCCCAATCATTGCAGTGTTCATTTACGAATTTACGTATCATGGCCCCCAACGTTCCATTAACATCTCCACCAGGCCATTGGTTTGATGGTGGTAAGGGGTGGCAACCGAGTGGTTCACCCCATGAACTTTCCACAGGCTTTTCATGGTCCCTGCCAGGAAATTAGTTCCCAAATCTGTAAGGATGACGGAGGGCCACCCTACCCTGGCAAAAATGTCTGTTAATGCCTGGCACACACTTTTAGCCTGGTGTTGCTTAAGGGTACAGCTTCCGGCCATCGGGTAGCAAAATCCATGAAAGTCAGTACGTACTGCTTTCCTCTGGGTGTCTTTTTCTGGAAAGAATCCAGAATATCCACAGCTACTCGCTGAAATGGAACCTCAATTATGGGGAGTGGCTGGAGAGTGGCTTTGACCTGGTCTTGGGCTTTTCCCACTCTTGGTCACACCTGTTTTGCACAGCTGTTCTTCATCCACACACTTTCGTTCATTGAATCCTCCGTGCTTTTGTTGATGGCCTTTGACCGCTTTGTTGCGATCCGTGACCCCCTGATATATGCTTCCATCTTAACCCTGCCGAGAATATCCAAGATGGGACTGGTGTGTGTGCTAAGAGGGGTGGCCTTAATATTCCCACTCCCCTTTCTCCTGAAACGGTTCCGATACTGTTGAGCCAATGTCCTCTCTCATTCCAACTGCCTGCACCAAGAGGTCATGAAGATGGCTTGTTCGGATATCACAATCAACAGCATCTATGGCTTGTTCATAATAATCTCCACGGTGGGGTTGGACTCACTGCTCATCCTCCTATCTTATGTGATGACCCTCAAAAAGTGTTGAGCATTGCATCTCATGTGGAGCACGTCAGAGCCCTGAACACCTGTTTCTCCAATGTTTGCACTGTCCTGCTCTTCTACACACCAATGATCAGCCTTTCTGTGTTACACAGATTTGGAAAGGGCTCTCCTACCTTGCTTCAGATTCTCCTCGGCTATGTCTACCTTCTGGTCCCACCCCTTATGAACCCAACTGTGTACAGCGTGAAAAGCAAACACCTTCATGCAAGGATAATCAGGGTGTTCATCAAGTGAAGTGTCACTTTGTCACCCGAATCTAGCACTGTTGACACAGGAGATGAAAAACACAGACCACCTCTTCCATCCTGGATGCTTACATCTGACATGACATGAGCTACTGATTTTAACTCTGTAGAGAGAGGTTCAGAAGTGATCTAAGGCCTGGTGGAATAAGAGAAGGGATGGTGAGGGAGGACAGGGAATTGGTGGAAGGAGACCAAGCCAGGCAGCAGCATTTACAGAGTGACTGTGTTTGTGGAGAACCAGGGGACTGGTGGGATGTTGGCCCATAATGATCCATGTCGGTGGCTGCTCTGACCTCAGAATTCCTGTTGATACAGTCAATAAAGAGAAGGGATGTGGACATTGTTTTCCATTACACCTGGCCTGTCACTGTCCCGTCTGTGGTTAAACATCCACGGGCCATGAAAAAAGCTGCAGAGCTGTTCTGCAGTCGCAGTCCTGGCCCTTCCTGAGCGCTCTGGGTGCTTCGTGATCCATGGGACTGCACCAGCTGTGGACAGGGGCTATTATTTGGGCATAGACACCCACCTTCCCCTACGCCCTCAGTCAGGTGCTTGTGACTGAGTCATGTCAGAGACATAATTAATGCAGGAGCCCCAAGAGAATCCATTAAGGCAGCCCCTCCCCCATTGATGGCTCTGTACACTGCACATCTACTGAGCCCACCCCATCCAACTGTAATGCTCCCAAGGCAGAGCAGAGCTGGATGTGTGAATGAGGGACTGACACACAGGAGTCCTGGCAAAAGACGCAGACCCAGGTTCCCTCCCTGGCCCCAGTTGCTTGCAGAGTGGTGGAAACAGGCCTCAGCTCCCCCACAGAGGCACAGCTAGTTCCTAGCCCCACCCAGCCCATGCAGTGTAAGGTGACCACCTTTTCACAAGGCAGAAGCAAGTCAGAGGCAGGAGCCCCCACTGTGACCCACACTCCCCCTCTTCTCCTGAGGCTCCTGCCACATCTTTTCTCCCCGCGGCTCTGCCCCCTGCTCATCCGCTTCCCCCAAGGCTCTGCTCACTGGCCCGGCTGGAAGCCAGATCCCGACTATCATAAGAGCTGCACAGTGAGCCACTGTGAGGAGCCCCTGACCATCCACCTGTGCTGGTCAGGGGGTTGAAGGGCCCAAGAGCAGCCCCAATCCCATTTCTCTGCCTCCCAGGAGGCGCCTCCCAGGAAGCACCCCCCTGAGGCTCCCCACAGTGGCCTGGGCTTCCTGGGCACCTCTTACAATCAGCCAGCCTCAACCTGGCTGGGCTGCGGAGCCCTGTGGTCTTGGCACTGGTGTGCGACACAAGAGGTCTTGATTTGATTCCATTGGCTGTCTCTGGGCCTCTGTACAGGTGGATAATAGCCCTGCCCTGTCTCACAGAGGTGGCAGGAGGATAAATACAATGGACATGGGCTCCTCATCTTGATGATCTGGCTGGGTTAAAGCAGTCTGAGGCAAAGGTCAGCTTCACACCTTGGCCCTGTAACATGGCCACAGCTGAGCACTACGGTGACTGGGCCCAGACTCACAGAGGTTTCAGCAAAGACTGTTTCCACAAGAAAGGGGCACACAGATGAGAAGATAGTCTCAGAGACACAGGGAGAATAGGCTCGTTTCCAAGAGATCCTTGGTTTCCCAAAATAATGTAAGTTGGTCCAGTTCTGTTTCTCTATCTCCATAGTGAAGCCTGTCTAACTTAGCTTGTAGTGATACATGAGATAGATTAGTATAGACAAGTGACAGCTGCCTTTTTTTAAGTGTTTAGTAGAGATGGGGTTGTTGTTCCCAGCTCAAATATAGGGACAATGGTGAGATTACACCCAAGAAAGGAAAGGACATGATTTAGAGGGTAATGAAATCATATATCCCAGTTTTACTTGATGGCTAGAAGTGAGCTTTTGTACTGCAGGCACAGCATGCAGAAGAATAGGAGAGGGCAGTGCAGAACGGGGAAGAAAATTGTCAGCTTGTGACCTCCAGAAGAAGAAAGGAGAACCCATGTACCCCCAATGCAGAAAGAGGCAAGACACTGTTTTCAGGCTCTCTGTACAGGTACTACATCGGAGAATGGTTTGGGAGAGTCATCGGAGGGAAGAGAACAGAGGGAGACCCCATCAACCAGAAGGCATGGGTTATATTGTCCTAGAGATGGGGGTTCCATGACCACCACTCCCAAGAGGAGGAGATGAGTGGTGGTGGTTGGGGACTCCCTCCAATAGAGAGCTAGCAGCTGGCATGTGGAGCTTGGCTTGGGTCACTCCCATGTCTATTAAGAATGTGCATGACCTTGCTTACCCGGTGTGTACATGTCTCATGCCTGACTAGGGGAGGAGACTCTCTGAGCTGTGCCTGAGGAACCCAGCAGCTCTGTGAGCCCATCACTGTTATGTCCGGCTGTCTGTAGTGTAACCCTGTTCCTTACAACACGGGGCTCTGCAGGCAAGTGCAGAGGGAAACAGCGTCTCTGCAACTGTTGGACTGTGTGACCACTAACTAACCCTCAGTGCCTGCGTTTGTAGGTGCTCTGCTTGAGATCCTGCCAGCTGCGCCAGCTCCTGGGATTTCATCAGGAGTCTCGCACTATTTCCTGTCTTTCTTAAAGCCCCAACTTCTGGAATCAAGACACTGCTTGGGAATCTCACCTTTCAGTTTTGACAAACCTGGCTGGATTCTCTGCTGTCCCAGCAGAGCTCCCCCGTGTGCTGCAGAGAGCAGGGATGGCAAGGGGCCAGTTAAAGTGGTTTGATTCTCTGGCCTGTTCTCCCCCTGCATCAGTGGAGTTTAGAGCAGCCTGGGGGCTGGGCTGACCTCCACACGTTGGTAACGGCTTCCAGGAGTACAGATCACTCCGGCCAAGTCTGAATTCCCTGTGGTGCCGTTCTGCGCATACCTGAAGCTCATGGGTGGCACGAGCCTCTTCTTGGTGGGGAGGGGCATGAGAAGATCCTTAGCCCCCCTCACTACGAGACCCTGCTCCTGCTCCTCTTTCCCCCAAGTCCCCACCACCCACCCAGGGCAGCTGGAGAGTCCGGGGTTCCCCATCATGGCCCTTTCTCCCTGGGAGGCTCTTACCATGGCTTGGCTCTGGCTTCCGGCCTGTCTAGTGGATGGGATTTGGGGGGAAG
>NW_020694358.1:0-5587 GCF_002925995.2 Terrapene triunguis
TAAAGCAATACTACACCATGCTCTTTACTTCAGTATAAAACACTGGGGCCTGGTCTACACTACGAGTTTAGGTCGACTTTAGCCGCGTTAAATCGACTTAAGCCTGGACACGTTTACACTACGAAGCCCTTTCTGTCGACTTAAAGGGCCCTTTAAACCGGTTTCCTAACACCACCTTGACAAGGGGATTAGCGATAAAATCGGCCTTAGGGGGTTGGAATTGGGTTAGTGTGGACGGAATTCGACATTACTGGCCTCCGGGAGCTATCCCACAGTGCTTCATTGTGACCGCTCTGGACAGCACTCTCATCTCAGATGCACTGGCCAGGTGGACAGGAAAAGCCCCGCGAACGTTTGAATTTCATTTCCTGTTTGCTCAGCGTGGAGAGCACAGGTGACCATGCAGAGCCCATCAGCACAGGTAACCGTGATGGAGTCCCAGTCCCAGTCCCAGGATCGCAGAAGAGCTCCAGCCTGGACCGAGCGGGAGGTACGGGATCTGATCGCCATCTGGGGAGATGAAGCAGTGCTCGCCGAACTCCGAAACAGTAAAAGAAACGGCAAAACGTTAGAAAAGATCTCCAAGGCCATGAAGGACAGAGGCCATAACAGGGACGCACAGCAGTGCCACGTGAAAATTAAGGAGCTAAGGCAAGCCTACCACAAAGCCAGAGACGCAAACGGAAGGTCCGGGGCTGAGCCGCAAACATGCCGCTACTACGCGGAGCTGCATGCCATTCTAGGGGGTGCAGCCACCACTAGCTCAAGCGTGTGCTATCAGTCCCTCTCTGGACACGGGGAAGCGGGTTCGGCGGACGAGGAAGATGAGGATGGAGAGAACATAGATAGCTCACAGCAGCAAGGAAGCGGAGAAACCAGTTACCCCAACAGCCAGGATATGTTTGTCACCCTGGACCTGGAAACAGTAACCCCCGAACTCACCCAAGACCCTGAGGGCACACAGGGGACCTCTGGTGAGTGTACCTTTGCAAAAATTACACATGGTTTAAAAACAAGCGTGTTTAATGATTAATTTGCCCTGGCAATCGCGGCCAGTACAGCTACTGGAAAAGTCTGTTAACGTGTATGGGGATGGAGCGGAAATCCTCCAGGGACATCTCCAGAAAGCTCTCCTTCATGTACTCCCAAAGCCTTTGCAAAAGGTTTCTGGGGAGGGCTGCCTTATCCCGTCCGCCATGGTAGGACACTTTACCACGCCAGGCCAGTAGCACGTAGTCTGGAATCATTGCATAACAAAGCATGGCAGCGTATGGTCCCGGTGTTTGCTGGCATGCAGACAACATCCATTCCTTATCGCTCTTTGTTATCCTCAGGAGAGTGATATCATTCACGGTCACCTGGTTGAAATGGGGCGATTTTATTAAGGGGACATTCAGAGGTGCCCCTTCCTGCTCTGCTGAACAGAAATATTCCCCGCTGTTAACCACGCGGTGGGGGGGAGGGGTGAAGTGACCATCCCAGAGAATTGGGTGTGTGGGGTAGGGGAGTTAGTTGGGTTTGTGCTGCATGTTAAACCTGAAATCGCAGCCCCTCCTTTTACATTGCAAACCCATTTTAAATGGCACGGGTGCTTGGTATGGGAAATGAGGGCAGAACTGTTTGAAACCATCCCCACATGTTAAGAAGGTTAAAAAAGCCCAAAGACTGTATGTCTTACCATGGCTGCCTGCAAGCTGAAATCTGTGTCCTGGCACTGCGTGAGTGATCTCTCACACCAAACCAGGAGACTCTCAATATAAGAGGAAAAATGCAACCTTGTAACGAAAGCAGATGTGCTGTGTGATGTTGTGAACAGCAAAATCTAACGTGAAAGAGTCTACCCATTGTTCTCTAAAATGTATCTTTTTTAACAACCTCTCCCTTCTCCACCAGCTGCAAATCTTACTCCTTCGCAGAGGCTAGTGAATATTCGAAGAAGGAAGCGAAGGACGCGTGACGAAATGTTTACTGAACTACAGACTGCCTCCCACGCTGACAGAGCACAGCTGAATGCGTGGAGGCAGTCAATGACTGATTTTAAAAAAGCCCAATATGAGCGAGAGGAGAGGTGGCGTGCTGAATCGCGGGCTGAAGAGGAGAAGTTGCGTGCTGAAACGCGGGCTGAAGAGGAGAGGTGGCGTCAACTTGTAATCAGAAAGCAAGAGTCGATGCTCCGGCTGCTGGAGCATCAAAGTGATATGCTCCTGCGTATGGTTGAGCTGCAGGAAAGGCAGCAGGAGCAGAGACCGCCGCTACAGCCCCTCTGTAACCAGCAGCCATCCTCCCCAAGTCCCATTGCCTCCTCACCCAGACGCCCAAGAACACGGTGGGGGGGCCTTCGGCCACCCACTCACTCCACCCTAGATGATTTCCATAGCAATAAGTTTTAAAGTTTTAAATTGGAGTGTGTCCTTTTCCTTCCCTCCTCCCCCACCCATCCCGGGCTACCTTTCCAATTATCCCCCTAGTTGTGTGCTGAATTAATAAAGAATGCATGAATGTGAAGTAACAATGACTTTATTGCCTCTGCAAGTGGTGCTCGAAGGGGGAAGGGTAGTAGGGGAGGGTGGGGTGGTTGGTTTGCAGGGAAGTAGAGTTAACCGGGTGGTGGGGGAGGGGCAGAGGGTTCATCAAGGAGCAACAAACAGAAGTTTCACACCATAGCCTGGCCAGTCACAAAACTGGTTTTCAACGCTTCTCTGATGCGCACCGCGCCCTGCTGTGCTCCTCTAACCGCCCTGGTGTCTGGCTGCGCGTAATCAGCGGCCAGGCGATTTGCCTCAACCTCCCACCCCGCCATAAATGTCTCCCCCTTACTTTCACATATATTGTGGAGCACACAGCAAGCAGCAATAACAATGGGGATATTCTTTTCGCTAAGGTCTGAGCGAGTCAGTAAGCTGCGCCAGCGCGCTTTTAAACGGCCAAATGCACATTCCACCACCATTCGGCACTTGCTCAGCCTGTAGTTGAACAGGTCCTGACTACTGTCCAGGCTGCCTGTGTACGGCTTCATGAGCCATGGCATTAAGGGGTAGGCTGGGTCCCCAAGGATAACGATAGGCATTTCAACATCCCCAATGGTTATTTTCTGGTCCGGGAAGAAAGTCCCTTCCTCCAGCTTTCGAAACAGAAGAGACTGCCTGAAGACGCGAGCATCATGTACCCTTCCCGGCCAGCCCACGTTGATGTCGGTGAAACGTCCCTTGTGATCCACCAGGGCTTGCAGCAGCATTGAAAAGTACCCCTTGCGGTTTATGTAGTCGGTGGCTTGGTGCGCCAGTGCCAAGATAGGGATATGGGTTCCGTCTATCGCCCCACCACAGTTTGGGAATCCCATTGCAGCAAAGCCATCCACTATGGTCTGCACGTTTCCCAGAGTCACTACCCTTGATATCACCAGGTCTCTCATTGCCCTGGCAACTTGGATCACAGCAGCCCCCACAGTAGATTTGCCCACTCCAAATTGATTCCCGACTGACCGGTAGCTGTCTGGCGTTGCAAGCTTCCACAGGGCTATCGCCACTCGCTTCTCAACTGTGAGGGCTGCTCTCATCCTGGTATTCTGGTGCTTCAGGGCAGGGGAAAGCAAGTCACAAAGTTCCATGAAAGTGCCCTTACGCATGCGAAAGTTTCGCAGCCACTGGGCATCGTCCCAGACCTGCAACACGATGCGGTCCCACCAGTCTGTGCTTGTTTCCCGGGCCCAGAATCGGCGGTCCACGGCATGAACCTGCCCCAGTAACACCATGATTTCCACATTGCTGGGGCCTGTGCCTTGTGAGAGGTCCATGTCAATTTCCTCATCACTATCGTCGCCGCGCTGCAATCGCCTCCTCCTCAGCTGGTCCTGGTTTGGCTTTGGCATGTCCAGGAGGCTCTGCATATACTCCAGGACAATGCGCGTGGTGTTCATAGTGCTCATAATTGCCGCGGTGATCTGAGCGGGCTCCATGATCCCAGTGCTGGCTATGGCGTCTGGTCTGAAAAAAGGCGCGAAAGTAGTATCTGACGGACCAGGGGAAGAAGGGAGGGAGGGGCGAGTGACGACATGGCGTACAGGTAGGGAGAGAGGGAGGGAGGGAGGGGCGAGTGACGACATGGCGTACAGGTACAGGGAATTAAAATCAAGAAAGGTGGCTTTGCATCAGGGAGAAAGACAAACAACTGTCACACAGAATGCCCCCCCCCAAAGATTGAACTCAAAAGCCTGGGTTTAGCAGGAGGGAGGGGGGAAGCAAATGAATGCAGAATAAATCTATTTTTTACATCTTAAGACGACGGTGCAGCATGACTTATAGCCCTTGGCATTTTCTGGGTGCTTGGCAGCAAATACTGGGCGCTTGGCAGTAAGCCTTCAGGTCTATTGCACGATCTGATACCCACTGCAATATGACAATGATGGATACCAATCGTAATATGCTATCTACTGCCCAAAAGGCAAGGGGTTGCTGCTGTGTAGCAATCTAGCCCCACGTCTGCCAGCCCCATGTCTGCCAGCACCCAGATCGCCATCGGCCTCTTCTGGGTGCTTAGCAGACAATACTGGGCACTTGGCAGAAAATAGCATGCTACGACTCTGCTAACATGCAATGATCCAACAGGGCGCCTGGCAGAAAATAGCATACTACGACTGATAACCATCATTGTCTGCCCGGGTGCCCATGATCGACAGCCACTGCAGTACGACGACGACGGATACCAGTCATAATATACCATCTTCTACCAAAAGGCAAGGGGCTGGTGCAATGCAGCCCCACGGCTGCCAGCCCCACAGCTGCCAGCACCCAGATCGCCAATGAAGGCTACCAGTCATGCTGCACCGTCTACCGCCAAAAGGCAGTAAGCTGCTGCTGCTGTTTAGCAATGCAGTCCCACGTTTGCCGGCACCCGGAAGACATATGGTGACGGTGAGCTGAGCTGAGCGGGCTCAATGCTTGGCGTGGTATGTTGTCTGCACAGGTAACCCAGGTAAAAAGGCGCGAATCTATTGTCTGCCGTTGCTGTGACGGCGGGGGAGGGGCCTGACGCAATGTACCCAGAACCCCTCGCGGCACTGCTTTGCATCATTCGGGCATTGCGATCTCAACCCATAATTCCAATGGGCGCCGGAGACTCCGGGAACTGTGGGATAGGTACCATAGTGCAATGCGCCGGAAGTCGACGCTAGCCTCGGTACTGTGGACGCGGTCCGCCGACTTCATTCACTTAGAGCATTTTATGTGGGGACACACACAATCGGCTGCATACAACCGGTTTCTATAAAACCGGCTTCTATAAATCCGACCTAATTTTGTAGTGTAGACATACCCTGGGTAAAGGAAAACAGAAAATGTACAATGATGCCTTTCAGTAAAAGTAATTCTAATTTCAGCCAAATCTGTGGAATTTGTTTTCCTTTTTATTTGTGTTAAGGAAGAAACATGGCTGGGGTGGATAGAGTGGGATTTATTTTTTACTTGATTTCTTAGAGTCCTAGCCAAACAACCATCCTTTTTGTTCTGCTTGTACAGCGCCTAGCAAAATGGGGACTTGGCCCATGATTGGGGCTCCTAAGACCTATGGTAATAAAAAATAACGAATAATA
>NW_020694359.1:0-4273 GCF_002925995.2 Terrapene triunguis
TGATGGAGTCCCAGTCCCAGTCCCAGGATCGCAGAAGAGCTCCAGCCTGGACCGAACGGGAGGTACAGGATCTGATCGCCATCTGGGGAGATGAAGCAGTGCTCGCCGAACTCCGAAACAGTAAAAGAAACAGCAAAACATTAGAAAAGATCTCCAAGGCCATGAAGGACAGAGGCCATAACAGGGACGCGCGGCAGTGCCGCGTGAAAATTAAGGAGCTAAGGCAAGCCTACCACAAAGTCAGAGACGCAAACGGAAGGTCCGGGGCAGAGCCGCAAACATGCCGCTACTACGCGGAGCTGCATGCCATTCTAGGGCGTGCAGCCACCACTAGCCCAAGCGTGTTCTATGAGTTCCTCTCTGCAAACGGGGAAGCGGGTTCGGCGGACGAGGAAGATGAGGATGGAGAGAACATAGATAGCTCACAGCAGCAAGGAAGCGGAGAAACCAGTTACCCCAACAGCCAGGATATGTTTGTCACCCTGGACCTGGAAACAGTAACCCCCGAACTGACCCAAGACCCTGAGGGCACACAGGGGACCTCTGGTGAGTGTACCTTTGAAAAATTACACATGGTTTAAAAACAAGCGTGTTTAATGATTAATGATTAATTTGCCCTGGCAATCACGGCCAGTACAGCTACTGGAAAAGTCTGTTAACGTGTATGGGGATGGAGCGGAAATCCTCCAGGGACATCTCCAGAAAGCTCTCCTTCATGTACTCCCAAAGCCTTTGCAAAAGGTTTCTGGGGAGGGCTGCCTTATCCCGTCCGCCATGGTAGGACACTTTACCACGCCAGGCCAGTAGCACGTAGTCTGGAATCATTGCATAACAAAGCATGGCAGCGTATGGTCCCGGTGTTTGCTGGCATGCAGACAACATCCATTCCTTATCGCTCTTTGTTATCCTCAGGAGAGTGATATCATTCACGGTCACCTGGTTAAAATGGGGCAATTTTATTAAGGGGACATTCAGAGGTGCCCCTTCCTGGTCTGCTGAACAGAAATATTCCCCGCTGTTAACCACGCGGTGGGGGGGAGGGGTGAAGTGACCATCCCAGAGAATTGGGTGTGAGGGGGAGGGGAGTTAGTTGGGTTTGTGCTGCATGTTAAACCTGAAATCGCAGCCCCTCCTTTTACATTGCAAACCCATTTTAAATGGCACGGGTGCTTGGTATGGGAAATGAGGGCAGAACTGTTTGAAACCATCCCCACATGTTAAGAAGGTTAAAAAAGCCCAAAGACTATATGTCTTACCATGGCTGCCTGCAAGCAGAAATCTGTGTCCTGACACTGCGTGAGTGATCTCTCACACCAAACCAGGAGACTCTCAATATAAGAGGAAAAATGCGACCTTGTAACGAAAGCACATGTGCTGTGTGATGTTGTGAACAGCAAAATCTAACGTGAAAGAGTCTACCCATTGTTCTCTAAAATGTATCTTTTTTAACAACCTCTCCCTTCTCCACCAGCTGCAAATCTTACTCCTTCGCAGAGGCTAGTGAATATTCGAAGAAGGAAGCGAAGGACGCGTGACGAAATGTTTACTGAACTTCAGACTGCCTCCCACGCTGACAGAGCACAGCTGAATGCGTGGAGGCAGTCAATGACTGATTTTAAAAAAGCCCAATATGAGCGAGAGGAGAGGTGGCGTGCTGAAGAGGAGAAGTTGCGTGCTGAAACGCGGGCTGAAGAGGAGAGGTGGCGTCAACTTGTAATCAGAAAGCAAGAGTCGATGCTCCGGCTGCTGGAGCATCAAAGTGATATGCTCCTGCGTATGGTTGAGCTGCAGGAAAGGCAGCAGGAGCAGAGAACGCCGCTACAGCCCCTCTGTAACCAGCAGCCCTCCTCCCCAAGTCCCATTGCCTCCTCACCCAGACGCCCAAGAACACGGTGGGGGGGCCTTCGGCCACCCACTCACTCCACCCTAGATGATTTCCATAGCAATAAGTTTTAAAGTTTTAAATTGGAGTGTGTCCTTTTCCTTCCCTCCTCCCCCACCCATCCCGGGCTACCTTTCCAATTATCCCCCTAGTTGTGTGCTGAATTAATAAAGAATGCATGAATGTGAAGCAACAATGACTTTATTGCCTCTGCAAGTGGTGCTCGAAGGGGGGAGGGTAGTAGGGGAGGGTGGGGTGGTTGGTTTGCAGGGAAGTAGAGTTAACAGGGTGGTGGGGGAGGGGCAGAGGGTTCATCAAGGAGCAACAAACAGAAGTTTCACTCCATAGCCTGGCCAGTCACAAAACTGGTTTTCAACGCTTCTCTGATGCGCACCGCGCCCTGCTGTGCTCCTCTAACCGCCCTGGTGTCTGGCTGCGCGTAATCAGCGGCCAGGCGATTTGCCTCAACCTCCCACCCCGCCATAAATGTCTCCCCCTTACTTTCACAGATATTGTGGAGCGCACAGCAAGCAGCAATAACAATGGGGAGATTCTTTTCGCTAAGGTCTGAGCGAGTCAGTAAGCTGCGGCAGCGCGCTTTTAAACGGCCAAATGCACATTCCACCACCATTCGGCACTTGCTCAGCCTGTAGTTGAACAGGTCCTGACTACTGTCCAGGCTGCCTGTGTACGGCTTCATGAGCCATGGCATTAAGGGGTAGGCTGGGTCCCCAAGGATCACGATAGGCATTTCAACATCCCCAATGGTTATTTTCTGGTCCGGGAAGAAAGTCCCTTCCTCCAGCTTTCGAAACAGAAGAGACTGCCTGAAGACGCGAGCATCATGTACCCTTCCCGGCCAGCCCACGTTGATGTCGGTGAAACGTCCCTTGTGATCCACCAGGGCTTGCAGCAGCATTGAAAAGTACCCCTTGCGGTTTATGTAGTCGGCGGCTTGGTGCGCCGGTGCCAAGATAGGGATATGGGTTCCGTCTATGGCCCCACCACAGTTTGGGAATCCCATTGCAGCAAAGCCATCCACTATGATCTGCACGTTTCCCAGAGTCACTACCCTTGATATCACCAGGTCTCTCATTGCCCTGGCAACTTGGATCACAGCAGCCCCCACAGTAGATTTGCCCACTCCAAATTGATTCCCGACTGACCGGTAGCTGTCTGGCGTTGCAAGCTTCCACAGGGCTATCGCCACTCGCTTCTCCACTGTGAGGGCTGCTCTCATCCAGGTATTCTGGCGCTTCAGGGCAGGGGAAAGCAAGTCACAAAGTTCCATGAAAGTGCCCTTACGCATGCGAAAGTTTCGCAGCCACTGGGCATCGTCCCAGACCTGCAACACGATGCGGTCCCACCACTCTGTGCTTGTTTCCCGGGCCCAGAATCGGCGGTCCACGGCATGAACCTGCCCCAGTAACACCAAGATTTCCACATTGCTGGGGCCTGTGCCTTGTGAGAGGTCCATGTCAATTTCCTCATCACTATCGTCGCCGCGCTGCAATCGCCTCCTCCTCAGCTGGTCCTGGTTTGGCTTTGGCATGTCCAGGAGGCTCTGCATGTTTTCCAGGACAATGCGCGTGGTGTTCATAGTGCTCAGAATTGCCGCGGTGATCTGAGCGGGCTCCATGATCCCAGTGCTGGCTATGGCGTCTGGTCTGAAAAAAAGCGCGAAAGTAGTATCTGACGGACCAGGGGAAGAAGGGAGGGAGGGAGAGAGGGAGGGAGGGGCGAGTGACACCGCGTACAGGTACAGGGAATTAAAATCAAGAAAGGTGGGTTTGCATCAGGGAGAAACACAAACAACTGTCACACAGAATGCCCCCCCCCGCAAAGATTGAACTCAAAAGCCTGGGTTTAGCAGGAGGGAGGGGGGAAGCAAATGAATGGAGAATAAATCTATTTTTTACATCTTAAGACGACGGTGCAGCATGACTGATAGCCCTTGGCATTTTCTGGGTGCTTGGCAGCAAATACTGGGCGCTTGGCAGTTAGCCTTCAGGTCTATTGCACCATCTGATACCCACTGCAATATGACAACGACGGATACCAATCATAATATGCTATCTACTGCCCAAAAGGCAAGGGGTTGCTGCTGTGTAGCAATCTAGCCCCACGTCTGCCAGCCCCATGTCTGCCAGCACCCAGATCGCCATCGGCCTCTTCTGGGTGCTTAGCAGACAATACTGGGCACTTGGCAGAAAATAGCATACTACGACTGATAACCATCATTGTCTGCCCGGGTGCCCGTGATTGACAGCCACTGCAGTACGACGACGACGGATACCAGTCGTAATAAACCATCTTCTACCAAAAGGCAAGGGGCTGGTGCAAAGCAGCACCACGGCTGCCAGCCCCACAGCTGCCTGCACCCAGATCGCC
>NW_020694360.1:0-4595 GCF_002925995.2 Terrapene triunguis
TCACTGGATGAGTAGTTTTCTGTTCCCTGAGTGACCAGAGCAGGGGCTGCACTAGAGTAATCAGGAACCTGCTAGAACCAGTTAAGGCAGGCAGGCTAATTAGGACACCTGGAGCCAATTAAGAAGAAGCTTCTAGAATCAATTAAGGCAGGCTAATCAGGGCACCTGGGTTTTAAAAAGGAGCTCACTTCAGTTTGTGGTGGGAGTGTGAGGAGCTGGGAGCAAGAGGCGCAAGGAGCTGAGAGTGAGAGGGTGTGCTGCTGGAGGACTGAGGAGCACAAGCGTTAGCAGACACCAGGAGGAAGGTCCTGTGGTGAGAATAAGGAAGGTGTTTGGAGGAGGCCATGGGGAAGTAGCCCAGGGAGTTGTAGCTGTCATGCAGCTGTTTCACGAGGCACTATAGACAGCTGCAGTCCACAGGGCCCTGGGCTGGAACCCGGAGTAGAGGGCGGGCCTGGGTTCCCCCCAAACCTCCCAATTGACCTGGACTGTGGGTTCTCCCAGAGGGGAAGGTCTCTGGGCTGTTCCCCAACTCACATGGTAAATCTCTGAGGCAAGAAAATCCGCCAATAAGTGCAGGACCCACCAAGATAGAGGAGGAGCTTCGTCACACTGGTTGTTGGGGTGGGATCTTGGGGTGCACAGCACGGCGGAAGAAGGAGGGTGATTTAAACAAAAAAACAAAAAACAAAAAAAAGGGAGAGGGTTTATTTTTTTTCACCACAATGGATGACGTAGTGTGGGCACTGATACAAGCTACGGCAGCCCAGCAGGAGGCTACCCGTGTCCAGGCAGCCGCCCAACAGGAGGCAGTGCGGCTGCAGCCAGAGACTAATCGCCTGCTGATGGACCAGGCTGCTCAAGACTGAGCTATGTTGCGGGAACTGGTAAACCAGGTAAAGTCCCTTACAGATCTGAATCACGGCCATGATGGGATGCGGCTCATACGGGCCAGCCATTGGCTGCAGAAAATGACACGGGAGGATGATGTAGAGGCATACCTTCTGGCCTTTGAGAGGACAGCCCTACGGGAAGCCTGGCCTCGAGATCAGTGGTCTGGCATCCTTGCCCCATTCCTGTGTGGGGAGGCCCAGAAGGCCTACCATGATCTGCCTGAAGAGGCTGCGGCAGACTACCCCCAGCTGAAAGCAGAGATCCTGGCCAGATCTGGGGTAACGACAGCAGTGCAGGCCCAGCAATATCACAGCTGGAGGTACCAGGAAGACAAAACCCCGCGGTCCCAATTGTATGACCTCATCCATCTCGCACGAAAGTGGTTGCAAACAGAGTCCCGGAGTCCGGAAGAGATACTAGCGGGCTGGTCGTCGACCGATACATGCGGGGACTACCACCAGACCTTCGTGCCTGGGTAAGCCAGAACGAACCCGCCACCTATGATGAGGTTGTCGCCCTGGTAGAGAGGCGAAGGACAGCGAGGGAGCTGACCCGACCAGTTAAGGAAGAGGCACCCCGGGTTAAACTAGCAGCACCAAGCCCTAAAGTTCAGGTGACTGGGCCACCAGGAGGGCCCAGGTGGAAAAAGAGAGAGGCTGAAGGCCCATTAGAGGCCACAAAGAGTCGGAGCACTGAGGGAGAAGAGGATCGTGATGTTAGACTGCCCAAACCAAGAGACTGGGAAACGCCTAGGGCTCCATACAGATGTTATACCTGCGGGGAGTGGGGACACATAGCTGCACAGTGTCCCAATGCTGAGGAGCCTATGCAGTGTAACCTGGGGAACTGGGCAGATCCATGCTCCCTAATCCACCTTGTGGGGGTCTCACTAACCCCACATATGTATACTAGACCAGTGAAACTAAATGGGGTAGGGACCACAGCACTGGTTGATTCGGGGAGTGCTATCACGCTTATCTCAGGGAAGCTCATGAAGCGTAGTCAGCTGCTGCAGGCTAAACGTCTGGGGATAACATGTGTCCATGGGAGAGTTAGTTACTACCCCACCATCCCAGTAAAAATCAAGATCCAAGGGAACACTACTGAGGTAGCAGCAGGTGTAGTCCCTAAACTCCCATACCCAGTGCTCATAGGGAGGGACTTCCCAGGGTTTGGAAACTTCATAATGAAGAAGGATCTCTTATACCGGGTTGCACCAGTACAGAGGGAGAAGGTACAGCAGATCCTAGTACCTCAAAAACACCAGAACGCTGTATTAAGTCTTGCTCATAGTCATCTTTTGGGGGGGCATTTGGGGGTAGAGAAGACCCTGGCATGAGTCCTACGACGGTTCTTCTGGCCCGGAGTACATGAAGAAGTGCGGAGGTACTGTGCCTCCTGCCCAGAGTGTCAGCTGCACAGTCCTCATCCTCACTTGAGGGCACCTTTAGTACCCCTTCCCATCATAGAGGTCCCCTTCGAGCGAATAGCCATGGACCTAGTGGGACCCCTGGAGAAGACGGCTCGGGGCCACCAATATATACTTGTTGTTTTGGACTATGCTACTCGCTACCCAGAAGCCGTCCCCCTGCGGAACACAGCCTCTAAAACTATAGCCAAAGAGCTGGTGGGGATCTTTGCCCGAATGGGGCTACCGAAGGAGATATTAACCGACCAAGGAACCCCATTTATGTCGAAGCTAATGAAGGACCTCTGTACGCTGCTCCATATACATACCCTGAGAACTTCGGTCTACCATCCACAGACTGGTGGCTTGGTAGAAAGGTTTAACTGAACCCTCAAGGCTATGATAAAGAAGGTGGTAACTCGGGATGGGAAGGATTGGGACACCCTACTACCCTACCTTATGTTCGCTATCTGGGAGGTACCACAGGCCTCAACTGGGTTTCCCCCTTCAAGTTATTATACGGGCGTCACCCCCGTGGCATACTAGATATCGCCAAAGAGATCTGGGAAGAGAACCCAATGAGGGGAGAAATATAATCGAGCATGTAATGCAGATGCGAGACCGGATAGCCCGGGTTACCCCTATTGTACGGGAACATTTGGAGAAGGCACAGGAGGCCCAGCGAACCCATTACAATCGCCAGGCAAAAGTGCGACAGTTCCAACCAGGGGATCGGGTTATGGCGTTGGTACCCACGGCAGAAAGCAAGCTTCTGGCCCAATGGCAGGGGCCCTATGAGGTGGTTGAACCTGTGGGGGAAGTAACCTACAAGGTGTGGCAGCCAGGATGCAGAAAACAAGAACAGATTTATCACGTTAACCTTCTGAAACCCTGGCATGCACAAGAGGCATGCCCAACGGTCCCAAAAGACCTAACCCAGGAAAACAAGCCTTCCAAACAGGTGAGAGTGTCTCCCGATTTAACACCAGACCAGAAGAATGAGGTGTCTGAGATGATCTTCTGGAACCAAGATGTGTTCTCGACAAAACCGGGTCGAACAACCGAGACATAACACCACATCATCACGAACCCTGGGGCCAGAGTAACAATGAGGCCCTATCGGGTGCCAGCGGCAAAAAGGGAGGAAATAAAAGCAGAAGTAAAAAAAAATGCTGGAGTTGGGGATCATCGAAGAATCCCACAGTCAGTGGTCCAGCCCAATCGTGCTGATGCCCAAACCTGATGGCACCACAAGATTTTGCAACGACTTCCGGCGACTAAACGAAGTATCCCAGTTCGACGCGTACCCCATACCTCACATAGATGAGCTAGTGGACCGTCTGGGTAATGCCCGGTACTTGACTACCCTAGACTTGACAAAGGGGTACTGGCAGATTCCCCTTGCAGAAGACGCAAAGGAAAAGACTGCATTCTCTACACCAGAGGGTCTTTTTCAATATACTGTCCTCCCTTTTGGACTACATGGGGCCCCAGCTACCTTCCAACGTCTCATGGACAAGCTATTATGCCCGCATAGCAGTTATGCTGCTGCCTACTTGGACGATATGGTCATTCATACCCCAGACTGGGAAACCCACCTGGAGAAGGTGGAGGCAGTCCTCGATACCTTCAGGCGAGCTGGCCTTACAGCAAACCCTGCCAAGTGCGCTGTAGGGTTTACAGAGGCCAAATATCTTGGCTACATTGTGGGAAAAGGTCTGGTAAAACCCCAAGTGAACAAGTTAGAGGCCATCCAAAATTGGCCCCGACCAAGTCGCAAGAAACAAGTCCGGGCGTTCCTAGGTGTGGTGGGGTATTACCGACGATTTATCCCCCACTTTGCCACAAGGGCAAGCCCCCTGACAGACCTAGTGAAAGCCCGTGGACCCGATCTGATGAGATGGTCTGATGCAGCAGAGGAAGCATTCACAGACCTACGGACTGCCCTCTGCAATAACCCCGTACTGAGAGCCCCTGATTTCACCAAGGAGTTTATCCTGCGGACGCATGCATTGGAAGTAGGGTTGGGGGCCGTTCTATCACAGATGGTCGGGGAGGAGGAACACCCAATTCTATACCTCAGTCGGAAACTCCTTCCAAGGGAACAAAAATATGCAGTGGTGGAGAGAGAATGCCTCGCTGTAAAATAGGTCATGGAAACATTGCGCTACTACATGCTCGGGTGCAGATTTGTCCTTGTGACCGACCATGCCCCTCTTCAATGGATGCAGCAGAACAAGGAGAACACCACAAGGGTGACCAGATGGTTCTTATCCCTCCAACCTTTCCAGTT
>NW_020694360.1:4605-4705 GCF_002925995.2 Terrapene triunguis
AGCCGTCATGGCAACGCCGATGGCTTGTCACGTGTGCACTGTCTGGCGTCCCAAGCTGCCCAACCCCTTGGCTTTGAGCAGGAGGGAGGGATATGTGACA
>NW_020694361.1:0-3357 GCF_002925995.2 Terrapene triunguis
GTTTAGCCACCATGTGGGACACTGCAAGGCTGTTTCCTTTAGGAGGAGAACTCGATGACGCAAGGCAGGTCTCTCTGCAGTGCAAAGACCGCGCACCCCCTCAGCCTCCTGCGTCTTGGAGAGCAGCAGGGACAAACAGCAGCAGCCCGTTTCCATGCTCAGAAATCCCCTCGCCTGCCTTTCTGGTGGGCTCTGTGCCCAAGAAGCTCTCTCTCCCTGCTTCCTCCCAGGGTCCTACCCACCGCTGCTGCTCCCACCTTCCCTCCCTGCCCCTGGGTTTGCAACCAGGCAATCCCGTCCGCCCATGCGGCTCAGCTCTGAGCTGCAGGGTCTATGAGATGGGTGCAGTAGCAGGACAGCTACGGCAGAGCATAAACACAGGTTATGGGGCAGGGGGGTGTTCTGTGGCTGTAGGACCTCCGCCTCCCCAAGCAATGGTAGCTTCCATCAGCCTAGCTACCTCTACACTGGGGGATAGGTTGGCATAGCGATGACACTCAGTCCTGTAGCTGACACGAAGCTGGGTATATATAATTGTAACTTGAGGGTTAACAGGTTTTTGTTTTAAGATCAGCCCCAGTAAGATTATTGTAAAATTATCATATAATTTGGGAACCCCGATGTGCACAGGTGCAACACTCACACCATAGGAACTCTCTCTCTATATATATACAAATATATAATTTATTAATAATTTAGCAAAGTTCTACACACACTTAAACTCAACAAGGCAGATAGAGATAATACAGAAAGGACATTTGGACGTCCATCCTTACACCCTTATCTTTCATACTTAACCATTATCTTTCTCATCACCGTTATCATCCTCATCTTTTACGGTGACCGTCATTCTGGCCCCTTCCAAGGTCTACATCTCTCCAATCTATCTGCTGCCCCTGAAATGTTACTTACATAGTAGGTTATGCTGATGCCGCCATGACCAATACATATTTCATAGAGGTCCTTATTTGTATTTTCTTCCCTTAAGGTATCCATTTTCTATAGGTTAGTGTATGTATGATGTTACCCTATTAGCATACATGTCAATTTGCATTCATGGCAGCTTTCCGGTCAAAGGTTCTGTCCGGAACTTTCCGGATGCTGGTGTCAGCGATGTTCTGTGGGTGGCCAATGTCAGTATTCTAAACAAAATTTCACCTCTGGCATGCCACTTCCAGTTCCCTATAACTTATAAGTTACTTAAGTTTATCCATACCAAAGGTTATAGGCCTCAAGCCTCACACTATCTATTAAAGCCAAATCTTACAGGATAAAAGCCTGTAGGTTCCTTGCATTACTATTAAATATAATAAAGCAGGATAACAAAGCAATGAATATAATACAGTTAATCTGGCCCACCGGGCTATAGTCCCTAGCCCCCACTGCTCTAAGTCACTAGGCCCCATCCCCAGAGCTGGGGATAGAACCCAAGTGTCCTGGCTCGCAGCCCCCACTCCCCTCCCAGAGCCAGGGATAGAACCTGATGACCAGTTTTAACTACTGGATCCCACTCACCTTTCTATGGTCTGAGGGACCCTGATTTCCAGTCCCAACCCCACGCTGCTCTAACTACTACACCCCACTCTCCACTCTGCAGAACCCAGGAGTCCTGCCAATCCCATCCCCCACTCCTCTAACCTACAGCTCGCCACTTCTCCCAGGGATGGGCAGGGCTGGCTCTGGCTTTTTTGCCACCCCAGGCAAAAAAGCCTCCCCCCCCTCCCAGCACGGCAGGGGAGGGCGCCGAGCCCGGCCGCGCTCTCCCCGACCGGCTGGAGCGCCGGGGGGAAGGCGGCGAGCCCGGCCGCGGCCCCGCTCTTCCTGGCCGGCCGGAGCGCCTGGCCGCGGCCCCGCTCTCCCCGGCTGGCCAGAGCGCCGGGGGGAGGGCGGCTAGCCCAGCCGCGGCCCCGCTCTCCCCCACAGGCCGGAGCACCGCCCCCCTCCAGGTGCCTCCCCAAGCACATGCTTGGTAGGCTGGTGCCTGGAGCCGGCCCTGGGGATGGGAATGAGACCCAGAAGTCCTGCCCTTAACCCACATGCCCTTAGCAAGCCAGGAATAGGACCAGGACTCCTGCCACCCCATCCAGTCTGTGACCCACTTCCCCAAGTTGCCCTCCATCACCCAAGATTTAAAGGGGAGGCGGTTTCACTCAGCCCTGTGGTTGTTTCTGAGCAGGAAGGGTGGCGAATTTCTCAACGTGCTCGTGTGTCCAAATTGTGTCACCATTGGGTGGGGGCAGGGCTGGGGAGGGGTCTAGGAACTTATGGACTCAACCAAACAAAAGTGCATTACATCAGCGCATGTACCAGAGCCCTTCTATAAAAGGAGGAGAGACACAGATATTGGCAAATCTTTTCTGCTTCACTGAACTATCCGTCTGCTCCACCCCAGCAAACACTACTCAGCCTGAAGCCCCTAAGAAGTTTTGGTAAGTAACATCCCTCTGGTATGCTGCTGACCCCACTTCCCTCCCAGAGCAGGAATAGAACCCAGGAGTCCTGGCTCCTGGCCCTCCTTCTCTAACCGCTGGGTTCCAGTCCCCTCTTGGAGTCAGGAAAAGAATCAGGTTGGGCGAGCTATCTCTCATTGCTGTAGGGAGCAGCCTTCTTTGACACCCTCTGTTTATAGAGTGGCCGGCTGTGTCTCTCTACGTCAAACGGAGCAGCCTGTTTTGTCTCTGTCTTGTTTTTGGTTCTCGCTGTATTCTCGGAAACAAAGTCATGTTATGCGGCAATCTTCCAGCAGGAGTATTTGAGGTTTCTCTATGACTTCTCCCTGTGCGTGCCACAAAAAACCCAGCCACGAAGAGGTCAGAGCTGTTGCTACCCCAGAACTGTGGCAAATGGCTCTGTGGCTCTCCCCATCCTTTCGGCCCAATCATGCATATGCAAGTTCCCTTCTGATCTCATTTCAGCCCTTCTGTGAAAAATCCTCCAAAGACCCCAGGGTGGATCTACTGCTCCCCCATAACCATGGAGGCTTCTCTTGTTGTCTGCATCCTCGCTGCTCTCCTGGCTACGGGTGAGTGGGGTCTGTTCCTAAGGGGCTGATTTCCTAACTTCTCCAATGGTCCAATGGCCCAGAGCCGCCTGCTGGGTGAAACTGTTACTGAACGTAACCGAAAAGAAGCCACAGGATAACGGGGGCTGAGCTGGGGGCGTCCAAGTGACAGCTTCCGAGGAGGAGAGGGCTGGAAGTCACAAAGTCCCTGTGACAGCGAGTGAAACAATTGTGGAAATGGGAGGAAATATTTATAATTTAAATTGCAAGAACTGTGTCGTGACCGGGCACCTTTCAGAGCTGGCCAGAGGCCAAGGGCATTTCGAACGGGGATTGTCTGTTGTGTGACAGGCAGC
>NW_020694361.1:3367-12144 GCF_002925995.2 Terrapene triunguis
TGGAGTCAGTGGGGCCAGGGCCCAGCCGGTATCAGGGGGGCGCAGCTGCACTGGAGTCGATGGCAGGTGTCAATCGGCCCTTGCTGAGAGCGACACCGGCTCACACCCGCTGGGGATCTCTTTGGGGTTTGTGAGGTGGGAAAACCCACCGGGGAACTAAAATCTGCAGCGATCCCGGGGAGACGCAGTCCCCGAGCAGCGTGAAATGTCTGTAGCCAGCGGGGACCAGGGACCGAACTGGGGCAGCGCGGTGGATGAGGGCAGGGCCGGTGGAAGGATGTTTTACGCCCTAGGCGAAACTTCCACCTTGCGCCCGTCCCCGAGCCCCCGCCCTGAGGCCAATCAGCTTAGGCGCCGCAAGCCTGGGAGGCGGGAGAAGTGAAGCAGCGACGGTGTGCTCGGGGAGGAGGCGGGGCAGGGGTGAGCTGGGGCGGGGAGTTCCCCTGCGTGCCGCCCCCCTTGCTGCAGGCGGCCCTCCCCACGCTCCACTGCCCCAGCTCCCTCCACCTAAATGCCAGCAGCGACCGGGGCGGCCGAAGATCCGGCCGCTGCGGTTGCTGCCGAAGAAAATGGCGCCCCCCAAATCCTAGCGCCCTAGGCGACCGCCTAGGATGCCTAAATGGTTGCACCGGCCCCGGATGAGGGACCCCAGGGCGCTGTACCCGGAGCTTCCCCACAGAGCCCAGGAGAAGGTGAGGGAGGGACAAATCCAGGTGGCTCATGTTCTCTCTCCGTCCCCAGGGGCCTGTCTGCAGTGTGAGCGTTGTGAAGAAGAAGGACCCAGCTGCACGGGGAGCCTACAGACCTGCACTGCTGGGCAAAACTCTTGTGGCGTCGTTCTAACAGAATTGACACTCGGTGGGTGAGAGGGACCCGACCCAACGCGGGTCAGGGAACAGTCTGGGGAGCCAGGACTCCTGGGTTCTATCCTAATCTCAGCTCCAGGAAAGGAGTGGGGTGGGTGGGTCTGAGCAGCGGGTAAGGAGCCAGGACGCCTGGGTTCTATTGCAGACCCTGTGGCTAGCTCCCCAATGGGGCCTTCGGCTCAGCACTGCGATGCCAAACCCCCAGGCGACTCGCCAGCCAGTGGGCCAGGGCCCGGCTCCCTGTACGGTGCATGGGGAGAAGGAGGCACCTGAGGAGGGGATGCACCAGAGGCCACTGAGTGGGAGCCACCTAAGCCAGCCAATAGGAAATGTCGAGGAAAGGGGAGTGACCTAAGCCTTGTCCCTTACCCAGAGTTTGGCCACTAAGACCCACCTGCACAGAAACGCCCAGCTCTGCTTGGGGTCCACAGCCCGGAGCCCCTCGCTGGGCGTCCGATATCTGAACCGGGTCAGCCCTTCCTTGTCAATGCCAGGAGGAGGGGCTGCCAGGAGACCCCAGTGGCTTGGCACTGAACTGGGCCCTGGGGGAGGCAAGTTCAAATCCCCACTCGGCCCGAATTGGGAACTTCAGCCCAGATCTTTCCCCACCTATGGTCGTGCCCGGCCTCCGGGCGGGTCTCCGTACGTCTCTCCTATTGAAGCCGCCCCACATTGTATGAAATAGTTAAACATTCCACTGGGAGCATCTGACCCACTGGACTCCTGGGTATACGGGGGGGAGCAACTGCCCCCCCCGCCCCTCCCCATCTCCTCCCCCGGCTGGGCTTTGTGCAGAGCCTGATCCGGTGGGTGTGCTCCAAGGGCATCTCCTGTGTCAGGCCCCGCAGGTGATATCAGCAGGGAAACAATGAGTCTGTGAATCCCGCCACGGCTAAGGGGTGAGCTGGACGCCTGGTGTTGGGATTTCAGCAGCCCAGCATGTACCCCCTGGTGGGAACTTTGGCAGGAGATTCGCGGCAGCTGAGTGGGGAGCAGGACGATCTACAGGCTGGGTTTAGGTGCTGAAATTGCTTTCTTTAGCCCTGCGGGACTTCGAATGAGTCACTTCCCCTCCCCATGCCTCAGTTTCCCCATGGGTAGAGGCGCGCTAATGGCACATGGGCATCATTGTGAAGTGGGTGTCAATGGGTTGGGAATGGATGGGGGGAAAATCTCTGTCTTCTCCTGTGCAGGGGGAGAGAAGACCCAGACCATTATCAAGGGCTGTGCGACATCCAGCCAATGTAACACAAGGTTCGTCTCGACAAATTTTGGGAAGGGAATGATGACAAGGACGAGCATCGCCTGCTGCCAGACGGACTCCTGCACACCGACGCCTGTTAAAGGTACATCTCCCATCTCCTGCACCTCCTGCTGCCTGGAACCTGCCCCACATTAACTTCCTGAGACTGGTCCTCCCACCCTGCAGGGGGCGCCCCATTGAATAACACTGAGCCCCTGGCTGGGTGGAGTTTAGTGGGCGGGGCTCTAGGCTGCCCCCAGGTGTGAACCCAGCTGACCTCACCCAGGGCAGGGTCCAGGGCTCCCTCCTGCAAACCTCTCCCCTGCCCCTGCTGCCCCCGGTGTCCCCAGAGCTACAGCTCCCCCTGCAGGGGGCGCCCAGGGCTGAGCTGTGCTGCCCCCAGCTGCTCTCCCTGCCCCGACCCCTCTTGGGGCTCGTCCCCCGAGCTGACTGCGTTTGCTCCCCTTCTTCCCAGTGCCCCCGGCTGACACCAAACCCAACGGCCGGCGCTGCCCAGCCTGCTACGCTCCGTCCTCTCAGCAGTGCCGTGAAGAGACCATACAGTGTACTGGAGCCGAGACCCAATGTATGGACATCGCCGGGCCCCCAAAATCTGGTAACTTCCATTCATTTGTTCTGGGGGTATTTTTCCTTTGCTGTCCCGCGCCCCCAAGGGCAGAAGCGAGATGCTGCGTGTCGTCCGCTAGATAAAGGTATCGGCTGCAGATCAGGACACCTGGGTTCTGTTCCCAGCGCTGGCCTCTGGTGTGACCCTGGCCCAGTGTCTTCCCCGCCCTGTGCCTCTGGTTCTCCTCCATCCATTGCCTGTCTATAGTTTAGTCTCTAAGGTCTCCGTGGCAGGGACTGGTTTAATATTGGGAGACCCAGTCGTGCCGGGCACTGAACAGACCCCCAGCGAAGATAAGGGACCCATACTGTGCTGGGCGCTAAAGACTTATAGGGAGATATAGCCCATGCCCCAAAGAGCCTGCAACTGTAACCCACCCACCTCCTCGGTGTGGTGTCCTGTCCACTGTAGTGGCACCCAAACCACTTAGCGAGAAGGAGTTTGCTTAACAGCCAGTTGGCTTTTGCCTCATGCACTAAGCTCCAGAGGTCCCCGGTTCGATCCTGCCCGCCAACACCTGGCATCTGTCGGCGTTACACAATCTCTGTAGGCATAGTGGGGATCATTCTCCTAGTTTCAGAGACTGGGAAACGGAGGCACAGAGTAGTGACGTGACTTGCCCAAGGTCACACAGGAAGGCTGTGGCAGAGCTAGGAATTGACCCCAATTTTGCAGGATCCCATCATGATGCCTTAACTCATTATGAAGCCACCCTTCATAAAGATCCCAGCGCTGCCACCAACAGGGAGCTGCTACTTTGCAGCATGAGTGGTGTGGCTAATACAGGCCATATCCAATCTCGGTATCCTCAGTGTGCTCTAGATCACGGCTGCAAGTGACTTATTCAAGGACACACAGTGAGTCTGTGTCACAGTAAAGGAGAAGGGGGAGACATGCTGGGGGCAGCAGAGCCAAAGGGGAGGCGGTGGGGGGCCTCGGCGGGGCTCAGAGGGGCAGAGCTGAGGAGGGGCAGGTTGTTGTGTCCTGGTCCAGTTCAAGGAATGGATCGGCACCCCTCACACTGATCACCTCCTTTCCTCCCCCACATGCAGGTGGATCTGCCACGAAGACCATCATGAAGGGCTGTGGTACTCAGTATGTCTGTGACCAAATAAATGAGGGTTCTGGGACCTTCGCAGGGATCAAAGCAGAGGTAACCACGGCCAGATGCTCACCAGCCACCAGCGCGGCCGGCACAGCTCTGGGACCAGCTGGGCTCCTCTTCCCAGCCCTCGCTGGGCTCCTCCTGCTGAAGTTTCTCTCCTGATTTCCCACTCGGTGCAATGGCCACGCCACACCCAATAACACCCCGGCCGCCTGCATTAGCCCCTCTCGGCAGCCGCTCTCCCCTCTCAGGGGCTCTGGGCTCCCGCCTGGATTCGCTTCCCCTTTATATTGTTCCGCTTAATAAAACAAACTGGAGACCAAAGTCTTTAGAAATCTGTGGGGGGAAATTTCAATTCTCATGGGCGGGGCTGTCAAGAAGCCAATTAGTCAGTGACCCCTAGTGGTGAAATGAGGCAGCACAGGCCAGGAGCTACAATCCCCGGGGGGACCACAGGCTCAGTCCGGGTCCAGCAGACACAGTAAAGAACTTTCCTTTAGAGTCATCACAGCCAAGTCCAGCCTCTCCTGCCCTCGGCAGCGCCCCCTACAGCAGGTCCACCTGAATTACAGGCCACTTTGGAAACTGTTGGCCAAACCTGCGAGGGAGATTGTGTGGCCCACCTGGGAACAGAAGCCTGGTCTCCAAAGCCCTGACCCAACACGCAAGCACATGCTTAACTGTAAGCACATGAGCATTTGGGGCTAAGTCAGGTGCTTAACAGTAAGCACCGTGCTTCAGCGCCTTGGTGAATCGGGGCCTGTGGTAGCAGGCACCACATGTGGGCTGTGAACACTGGCATCCCTGCAGAATTCGGGGTATTTGTCAACGATAAGGAGAAGGCCTTGATCGTCCCCACACGGTCCCTCGAAACAGCAGAAGGAGGGATGGAGGGGGGTGAATGGAAAGAAGTGAGGATGCTTCCGAGATCGGTGGGGAAGCAAATCAAATACGATTGGTCCCCGGCCTCTTTATAACAGCCCTGAATGTCTTTGTGGACAGTTCTCAGCCCTCCCCCCCGCCCACATTCTTCTCTCAAGACTAAACGTGCCCGGTTTTTAACCTTTCCTCACAGGTCAGGATTTCTAAACCTTTGGTCTTTTCTCTTGCTGTCCTCTGGACTCTTTCCAGTTTGTCCCCATCTCTCCTAAAGCGCGGTGCCCAGAACTGGACCATGTTCTCCAGCTGGGGCCTCCCCAGTGCCGAGCAGAGCAGGACAGTGACCTTCCGTGTCTCAGATACGACACACCCATTACTACACCCCAGAATGAGATCAGCCTTTTTTGGAACTGTATCACACTGTTGGCTCATATTCAACTTGTGATCTGCCATCACCCCCAGACCCTTTTCACTGGTATGACTGTCTAGCCAGTTATTCCCCATTTGGTAGTTGTGCCTTTGATTTTTTGCCTTCCTGTGTGTCGTAATTTCCACTTGTCTTGATTGAGTTTCATCTTGCTGAATTGAGACCAATTCTCCAATGTGTCAAGGTTGTTTTAAATGCTTCTCCTTCCCTCCCAAGTGCTCGCCACCCCTCCCAACTGGAAGTCATCTGCAAAGCACACTCTCCGCTCCATTACCCAAGTCATCTGTGAAAATATTGAATAGTACCAGACCCTGGACTGGCCCCGGGACCCCATTCGACACACCCTCTAAGTCTGAGAGCGAACCATTGATAACTACTCTTTGAGGAGGGTGTAGCGGGGCGGTTACCCCGCTCCTAGGGGAAAACGTTAAAGGCAGCTGAGGCAGGCGGCGTGGGGAGGCAGTCTCAGCTGTGGTCACACCCAATTAGGCCAGAGCTGGCCCTGATATAAGGGCTAAGGGAGGAGTTGGGTCAGTCTCACTCCAGCTAGGAGTGGGAAGGGCCTGGCTGCCTGGGAGCAGGGTATCTTGGGCAGAGCAGGGCTGGGGAAGGGCAAGAGGAGCTGGGGAGCTCCAGGCTGGCAACTCCCCAGGCTGAGGCCTTGTTAAAGGCCTAAGGATGTATTGGGGCGGGAGAGGTGCAGCCCTGGGATAGGCAGAGACAGCCGGTCCAACCCCCTTGCCAATGATGAGTGGTTTCCAGAGTGCAGTCTGCCCCAGGGAGTGGGGGGCTAGATGACGACTGGCAGTAGCCACTGAGGCAAGGTGGGCATCGAGGGTTGGGGGTTCCTCTGGGAGGGGAGACCCAGAGTGTGGGGGGGTGCTGCTGTGGGGCAGCGCCCCAAGGTAAGAGGGCACGAGAGTCCGGGAAAAGTCAGACCAAATCTCTCCGCTGGCTCTCCTACGTCTTCCTGGTTTGCCTGCCGCCCTGCCGGACTGTGGGACTCAATCGAATTGCTCTGGGATCAGCGGGCGACGTGTCCCCAGAAAGCTGATATTCTCTTACCAAAGGTCTCCGCTGATTGTGCTCTTGTCAAATTCACCCTTCCCATCACCCAATCGCTCGGCTAACCATATCGGGGACTCTCCAGGTACCAGGAATAGATCCAAGAATAAAACGTAAGCGGGCCTGGGGTGGGGGGAACTTGGTTAACGCTGGGTTAAGGCTGCCTGGTCATAGGTCCTGCCCTTGCAGAGCATCGAGTTCGGCAAAACACAAACGTCTGTAACACAGGAAATAGAAGGTTAAGGCAAAGGCCCCTGTAGCACCACTCTGCCCTCTCCCAGCGATGCTCCACAACGCCCCGGGGACACCTTCTCGCTCGCTGCCTTTTCAGGCAATGGACAGGGGCTCCCTGTACTGCCCCTACGTCCCTACACTCAGCTTCTCCCCCGACGTGTGGAAAATGTCACAGCCGCTTCGTGCCCTTTTCCGGCCCCTTCACATACTAACTCAGGAACCCACCCAACCCTCTACCTGCCAACTCCCCTGGGCCCTGCTGTGGACATGATCCACCCAATCGTGTATTGACACGTGTGACGAAGTTGGGGAGTTTTGTAGCGTTTTACATGACTAGCGTGTGCGCTCCTCGGTTTCCCTGTGTGCTGCATGTTTCACAAGGTGGTGGGAGAGGGTTTGTTGTTGCAGAGGACCAGGTGTGACCTCGCCTGGCAGCCGGGATCCCCGGACACCGGCCTGGAGATGGGGAACCCTAACAACTGGTGACCTGGTGACTAAGAGGCCCAGCCCAGCTTGGCCATCAGCTGGTTCCGGCCAGTGGGAGGACAATGGGCTGAAGAGAGAGGACCCCGGTGACCTGACCAGCCGGTTCCAGCTGGAGGGGAACAAAGAACTGAAGAGAGAGGGCCCCAGCGACCTGTTTACCTGGGACGGAAGATAAAGGACAGGGGAGGAGCTGTTGGGGCCGGTGATATCGGATGCCTCTCTGGGCGGGGAGGAGAGAGCAGCCAGATCCCACCTGGAGGCGGGACAGCCCTAGATGTGCTGTGCTGAGGGAGGCCAGGCCTGAGGCCCTGAGAGTTTCCTATGCTGGGTTCAGATGCTCAATAAACCCTCCTGTGTTACACTGGCTGAGAGTCGCTCCGGTCTAGAGATCAGGGCATAGGCGCTGACTCTGTGGGTGCTCCAGGGCTGGAGCACCCACCAGGAATAATTAGTGGGTGCTCTGCACTCACCGGCAGCCAAGATCCCCGCCCCACCTCACCTCCACCTCCGCCTCCTCCCCTGAGCGTGCCACGTCCCCACTCCTCAGCCTCCCTCCAAGCGCTTGCCGCCTCCAAACAGCTGTAGCAAGCTCCGGGAGGGAGCGGGAACGCAGCGCACTCAGGGGAGGAGGCAGGGAAGAGGTAGTGCCGGGGTGCAGATTTGGGGAAGGGGTTGGAATGGGGGCGGGAGGGGGTGAGGCAGGGGTGGAGTCAAGGTGGGGCCGGGGACAGAGAGGGGTAGAGCACCCACCAGTGCCAGTAGAAGTCTGCGCCTGTGGATCAGGGTTTCATTATTCCCTCTGGCCGTGGAGGCCCTGGGGGTCCAGCGCGAGTGGACTCCCTGTGGGAGCCCATGGGGAGAGACAGGTGTGCTAAGTCTCAGAGGTACAGTAGGCAGAGTGGCCTATGACTTAACCCGCGAGAGCGAGCGGACCCCCGAGAAGGGCTGTCGCTCTGAGGGGAGTTCCTCCCAGGGACCATGAGGAGCCGGGAGAGAATCATAGAATCATAGAAGTCCAGGACAACACGACGCAGATCGGACCCTCGTGGCATAGAGGGTTGGGGGGACTCAGCCCAGATCTCCCCATATCACAATCGCAGCCCCTACAGTCCAAGCCAAGAAGGGACCATTCGATCATCTCATCTGACGCCCCTGCATCACAACAGCCCCCCCACCCCCGAATTAATTCCTCGAGCCGACCTCTGAGAACAACATCCCATCTGGATTTATAAGTTGTCAGTGATGGAGAATCCACCACGCCCCATGGTAAATTGTCCCAATGGTTAATTATGCTCACCATTAAAAAATGACGCCTTCGCTCCAGGCTGAATTTGTCCGGCTTCAACTCCCAGCCATTGGATCACGTTAGACCTTCCTCAGCTTGGCTGGAGAGCCCATTGTCAAATATTTGTTCCCCAGCGTTTATACACTGGGATCAAGTCACCCTTTAATACCCTCTTTGTCAAATAGATGGAGGTCTTGGAGCTCTTCCAACACATCTCTCCACCATTCAGTGCAGCTCCAGTGAATGCCGCTGGAGTGCCATCGCCATGGGGACAGAGTGATGGCTGCCTTGGCATTTACCGTAACTCGGGATTTCCTGGTTTCCAGAAGGTTGGATTTTGCTGGGCTCGACACTCTGGAAGGACAAGAGCTATCAACGGGCAACCAAAACCCGGTGTTAACCAAGTTTTTTGCCCCCCTACCGTGAAGTTTCATCCTTGGATCTATTCCTGATACCCGGAGATAACCTGGGGACAAGGCGGCGTGGTTGCTTCGGTGACTGAAATATTAATCCTGCAAAAATGGAAAAGTCGATTGCCACTGAATAGTGATGCCCGGCT
>NW_020694362.1:0-7409 GCF_002925995.2 Terrapene triunguis
GTCTCGGTTGTTCGACCCGGTTTTGTCGAGAACACATCTTGGTTCCGGAAGATCATCTCAGACACCTCATTCTTCTGGTCTGGTGTTAAATCGGGAGACACTCTCACCTGTTTTTGGAAGGCTTGTTTTCCTGGGTTATGTCTTTTTGGACCGTTGTGCATGCCAGGGTTTCAGAAGGTTAACGTTGTGGAAGCAGAAACAGAACTGTCATGCATTGCAGTTGTTTTCTGACAGTTCTGTTTCTGCTTCCACAACGTGATAAATCTGTTCTTGTTTTCTGCGTCCTGGCTGCCGCACCTTGTAGGTTACTTCCCCCACGCGTTCAACCACCTCATAGGGCCCCTGCCATTGGGCCAGAAGCTTGCTTTCTGCCGTGGGTACCAACACCATAACCCGATCCCCTGGTTGGAACTGTCGCACTTTTGCCTGGCAATTGTAATGGGTTCGCTGGGCCTCCTGTGCCTTCTCCAAATGTTCCCGTACAATAGGGGTAACCCGGGCTATCTCTTTGGCAATATCTAGTATGCCACGGGGGTGACGCCTGTATAATAACTCAAAGGGGGAAAACCCAGTTGAGGCCTGAGGTACCTCCCGGGTAGCGAACATAAGGTAGGGTAGTAGGGTGTCCCAATCCTTCCCATCCCCACTTACCACCTTCCTTATCATAGCCTTGAGGGTTCGGTTAAACCTTTCTACCAACCCATCGGTCTGCGGATGGTAGACCGAAGTTCTCAGGGTATGTATATGGAGCAGCGTACAGAGGTCCTTCATTAACTTCGACATAAATGGGGTTCCTTGGTCGGTTAATATCTCCTTCGGTAGCCCCATTTGGGCAAAGATCCCCACCAGCTCTTTGGCTATAGTTTTAGAGGCCGTGTTCCGCAGGGGCCGGCTTCTGGGTAGCGAGTAGCATAGTCCAAAACAACAAGTATATATTGGTGGCCCCGAGCCGTCTTCTCCAGGGGTCCCACTAGGTCCATGGCTATTCGCTCGAAGGGGACCTCTATGATGGGAAGGGGTACTAAATGTGCCCTCAAGTGGGGACAGGGACTGTGCAGCTGACACTCCGGGCAGGAGGCACAGTACCTCCGCACTTCTTCATGTACTCCGGGCCAGAAGAACCATCGTAGGACTCGTGCCAGGGTCTTCTCTACCCCCAAATGCCCCCCAAAAAGATGACTATGAGCAAGACTTAATACAGCGTTTTGGTGTTTTTGAGGTACTAGGATCTGCTGTACCTTCTGCCCCTGTACTGGTGCAACCCGGTATAAGAGATCCTTCTTCATTATGAAGTAGGGTCCTGGTCCCTGGGTTTTCCCTTCCACGGGGACCCCATCTATTTCAGTCACCTCCTTCCTAATGTTGTCATACCTTGGGTCTTCTGTCTGATCCTGTCCAAAATTTCCTCTCCCAGGGTTAATCTGCCCAAGATCTAGGGGCCCAGTCTCTGTTGCCTCTACTGGTTCAGAAGCATTAGGGTGGGAGTCAGACTCAGGTGCTTCTCCCTCCTGCGTGGCCTCCTTTTCAGCTGCGCGGGTCTGCCTACCTACAAGAGCGACCCTCTGGCTTTGGGTCAGTATTCGGGTTCCCAAGGCCTTACCTGCCCTTCTTTCCCTTTTTGTCTTTCTACCCTGTCTGGGAGTGGAGAACAAATCTGGGGATATTTCAGAGAAGATGCGGGGTTGACAGTCTGCTGTGGATGCCTCACCAATTTTAGGGTCCCCATCTTTCTCCAATCCCCCTACTGGGAGTAAGTTTCCAAACCCTGGGAAGTCCCTCCCTATGAGCACCGGGTATGGGAATTTAGGGACTACACCTGCTGGTATCTCTGTAGTGTTCCCTTGGATCTCGATTTTTACTGGGATGGTGGGGTAGTAACTAACTGTCCCATGGACACATGTTATCCCCGTACGTTTAGCCTGCAGCAGCTGACTACGCTTCACGAGCTTCCCTGAGATAAGCGTGATAGCACTCCCCGAATCAACCAGTGCCGTGGTCCCTACCCCATTTAGTTTCACTGGTCTGGTATACATATGTGGGGTTAGTGAGACCCCCACAAGGTGGATTAGGGAGCATGGATCTGCCCAGTTCCCCAGGTTACACTGCATAGGCTCCTCAGCATAGGGACACTGTGCAGCTATGTGTCCCCACTCCCCGCAGGCATAACATCTGTATGGAGCCCTAGGCGTTCCCCGGTCTCTTGGTTTGGGCAGTCTAACGATCCTCTTCTCCCTCAGTGCTCCGACTCCTTGTGGCCTTTGATGGGCCTTCAGCCTCTCTCTTTTTCCACCTGGGCCCTCCTGGTGGCCCAGTCACCCGAACTTTAGGGCTTGGTGCTGCTAGTTTAATCCAGGGTGCCTCTTCCTTAACTGGTCGGGTCAGCTCCCTCGCTGTCCTTCGCCTCTCTACCAGGGCGACAACCTCATCATAAGCGGAGGGTTCGTTCTGGCTTACCCAGGCACGAAGGTCTGGTGGTAGTCCCCTCATGTATCGGTCGATGACCAGAACCGCTAGTATCTCTTCTGGACTCCGGGACTGTGTTTGCAACCACTTTCGTGCGAGATGGATAAGGTCATACAATTGGGACCGCGGGGTTTTGTCTTCCTGGTACCTCCAACAGTGATACTGCTGGGCCCGCACTGCTGTCGTTACCCCAGATCTGGCCAGGATCTCTGCTTTCAGCTGGGGGTAGTCTGCCGCAGCCTCTTCAGGCAGATCATGGTAGGCCTTCTGGGCCTCCCCACACAGGAATGGGGCAAGGATGCCAGACCACTGATCTCGAGGCCAGGCCTCCCGTAGGGCTGTCCTCTCAAAGGCCAGAAGGTATGCCTCTACATCATCCTCCCGTGTCATTTTCTGCAGCCAATGGCTGGCCTGTATGAGCCGCGTCCCATCATGGCCGCGATTTAGCTCTGTAAGGGACTTTACCTGGTTTACCAGTTCCCGCAACATAGCTCGGTCTTGAGCAGCCTGGTCCATCAGCAGGCGATTAGTCTCTTGCTGCAGCCGCACTGCCTCCTGTTGGGCGGCTGCCTGGACACGGGTAGCCTCCTGCTGGGCCACCGTAGCTTGTATCAGTGTCCGCACTACGTCATCCATTGTGGTGAAAAATAATAAACCCTCTCCCTTTTGTTGTTGTTGTTGTTTTCTTTTTTTAAATCACCCTCCTTCTTCCGCCGCGCTGTGCACCCCAAGTTCCCACCCCTGACACCAGTGTGACAAAGTTCATCCTCTATCTTGGTGGGTCCTGCGCTTATTGGCGGATTTTCTTGCCTCAGAGTTTCACCATGTGGGTTGGGGAACAGCCCAGAGACCTTCCCCTCTGGAAGAACCCACAGTCCAGGTCAATTGGGAGGTTTGGGGGGAACCCGGGCCCGCCCTCTACTCCGGGTTCCAGGCCAGGGCCCTGTGGATTGCAGCTGTCTATAGTGCCTCCTGTAACAGCTGCATGACAGCTACAACTCCCTGGGCTACTTCCCCATGGCCTCCTCCAAACACCTTCCTTATTCTCACCACAGGACCTTCCTCCTGCTGTCTGATAACGCTTGTGCTCCTCAGTCCTCCAGCAGCACACCCTCTCACTCTCAGCTCCTTGCGCCTCTTGCTCCCAGCTCCTCACACTCCCACCACAAACTGAAGTGAGCTCCTTTTAAAACCCAGGTGCCCTGATTAGCCTGCCTTAATTGATTCTAGCAGCTTCTTCTTAATTGGCTCCAGGTGTCCTAATTAGCCTGCCTGCCTTAACTGGTTCTAGCAGGTTCCTGATTACTCTAGTGCAGCCCCTGCTCTGGTCACTCAGGGAACAGAAAACTACTCATCCAGTGACCAGTATATTTGCCCTCTACCAGACTCCTGTACCCCACTGGTCTGGGTCTGTCACATATCCCTCCCCCCTGCTCAACGCCAAGGGGTTGAGCAGCTTGGGACGCCAGACAGTGCACACGTGACAAGCCATCGGCCTTGCCATGACGGCTCCCTGCTCTGTGTTGCACACGGAACTGGAAAGGTTGGAGGGATAAGAACCATCTGGTCACCCTTGTGTTCTTCTCCTTGTTCCGCTGCATCCATTGAAGAGGGGCATGGTCGGTCATGAGGACAAATCTGCGCCCGAGCAGGTAGTAGCGCAATGTTTCCATGGCCCATTTTACAGCAAGGCATTCTCTCTCCACCACTGCATATTTTCCTTCCCTTGGAAGGAGTTTCCGACTGAGGTAAAGAATTGGGTGTTCCTCCTCCCCGACCATCTGTGATAGAACGGCCCCCAACCCTACTTCCGATGCATCCGTCTGCAGGATAAACTCCTTGGTGAAATCAGGGGATATCAGTACGGGGTTATTGCAGAGGGCAGTCCATAGGTCTGTGAATGATTCCTCTGCTGCATCAGACCATCTCACCAGATCAGGTCCACGGGCTTTCAATAGGTCTGTCAGGGGGCTTGCCCTTGTGGCAAAGTGGGGGATAAATCGTCGGTAATACCCCACCACACCTAGGAACGCCCGGACTTGTTTCTTGCGACTTGGTCGGGGCCAATTTTGGATGGCCTCTAACTTGTTCACTTGGGGTTTTACCAGACTTTTTCCCACAATGTAGCCAAGATATTTGGCCTCTGTAAACCCTACAGCGCACTTGGCAGGGTTTGCTGTAAGGCCAGCTCGCCTGAAGGTATCGAGGACTGCCTCCACCTTCTCCAGGTGGGTTTCCCAGTCTGGGGTATGAATGACCACATCGTCCAAGTAGGCAGCAGCATAACTGTTATGCGGGCGTAATAGCTTGTCCATGAGGCGCTGGAAGGTAGCTGGGGTCCCATGTAGTCCAAAAGGGAGGACAGTATATTGAAAAAGACCCTCTGGTGTAGAGAATGCAGTCTTTTCCTTTGCGTCTTCTGCAAGGGGAATCTGCCAGTACCCCTTTGTCATGTCTAGGGTAGTCAAGTACCGGGCATTACCCAGACGGTCCACTAGCTCATCTATGCGAGGTATGGGGTACACGTCAAACTGGGATACTTCGTTTAGTCACCGGAAGTCGTTGCAAAATCTTGTGGTGCCATCAGGTTTGGGCACCAGCACGATTGGGCTGGACCACTGACTGTGGGATTCTTCAATGATCCCCAACTCCAGCATTTTTTTTACTTCTGCTTTTATTTCCTCCCTTTTTGCCGCTGGCACCCGATAGGGCCTCATTGTTACTCTGGCCCCAGGGTTCGTGACGATGTGGTGATATGTCTCGGTTGTTCGACCCGGTTTTGTCGAGAACACATCTTGGTTCCGGAAGATCATCTCAGACACCTCATTCTTCTGGTCTGGTGTTAAATCGGGAGACACTCTCACCTGTTTTTGGAAGGCTTGTTTTCCTGGGTTATGTCTTTTTGGACCGTTGTGCATGCCAGGGTTTCAGAAGGTTAACGTTGTGGAAGCAGAAACAGAACTGTCATGCATTGCAGTTGTTTTCTGACAGTTCTGTTTCTGCTTCCACAACGTGATAAATCTGTTCTTGTTTTCTGCGTCCTGGCTGCCGCACCTTGTAGGTTACTTCCCCCACGCGTTCAACCACCTCATAGGGCCCCTGCCATTGGGCCAGAAGCTTGCTTTCTGCCGTGGGTACCAACACCATAACCCGATCCCCTGGTTGGAACTGTCGCACTTTTGCCTGGCAATTGTAATGGGTTCGCTGGGCCTCCTGTGCCTTCTCCAAATGTTCCCGTACAATAGGGGTAACCCGGGCTATCTCTTTGGCAATATCTAGTATGCCACGGGGGTGACGCCTGTATAATAACTCAAAGGGGGAAAACCCAGTTGAGGCCTGAGGTACCTCCCGGGTAGCGAACATAAGGTAGGGTAGTAGGGTGTCCCAATCCTTCCCATCCCCACTTACCACCTTCCTTATCATAGCCTTGAGGGTTCGGTTAAACCTTTCTACCAACCCATCGGTCTGCGGATGGTAGACCGAAGTTCTCAGGGTATGTATATGGAGCAGCGTACAGAGGTCCTTCATTAACTTCGACATAAATGGGGTTCCTTGGTCGGTTAATATCTCCTTCGGTAGCCCCATTTGGGCAAAGATCCCCACCAGCTCTTTGGCTATAGTTTTAGAGGCCGTGTTCCGCAGGGGCCGGCTTCTGGGTAGCGAGTAGCATAGTCCAAAACAACAAGTATATATTGGTGGCCCCGAGCCGTCTTCTCCAGGGGTCCCACTAGGTCCATGGCTATTCGCTCGAAGGGGACCTCTATGATGGGAAGGGGTACTAAATGTGCCCTCAAGTGGGGACAGGGACTGTGCAGCTGACACTCCGGGCAGGAGGCACAGTACCTCCGCACTTCTTCATGTACTCCGGGCCAGAAGAACCATCGTAGGACTCGTGCCAGGGTCTTCTCTACCCCCAAATGCCCCCCAAAAAGATGACTATGAGCAAGACTTAATACAGCGTTTTGGTGTTTTTGAGGTACTAGGATCTGCTGTACCTTCTGCCCCTGTACTGGTGCAACCCGGTATAAGAGATCCTTCTTCATTATGAAGTAGGGTCCTGGTCCCTGGGTTTTCCCTTCCACGGGGACCCCATCTATTTCAGTCACCTCCTTCCTAATGTTGTCATACCTTGGGTCTTCTGTCTGATCCTGTCCAAAATTTCCTCTCCCAGGGTTAATCTGCCCAAGATCTAGGGGCCCAGTCTCTGTTGCCTCTACTGGTTCAGAAGCATTAGGGTGGGAGTCAGACTCAGGTGCTTCTCCCTCCTGCGTGGCCTCCTTTTCAGCTGCGCGGGTCTGCCTACCTACAAGAGCGACCCTCTGGCTTTGGGTCAGTATTCGGGTTCCCAAGGCCTTACCTGCCCTTCTTTCCCTTTTTGTCTTTCTACCCTGTCTGGGAGTGGAGAACAAATCTGGGGATATTTCAGAGAAGATGCGGGGTTGACAGTCTGCTGTGGATGCCTCACCAATTTTAGGGTCCCCATCTTTCTCCAATCCCCCTACTGGGAGTAAGTTTCCAAACCCTGGGAAGTCCCTCCCTATGAGCACCGGGTATGGGAATTTAGGGACTACACCTGCTGGTATCTCTGTAGTGTTCCCTTGGATCTCGATTTTTACTGGGATGGTGGGGTAGTAACTAACTGTCCCATGGACACATGTTATCCCCGTACGTTTAGCCTGCAGCAGCTGACTACGCTTCACGAGCTTCCCTGAGATAAGCGTGATAGCACTCCCCGAATCAACCAGTGCCGTGGTCCCTACCCCATTTAGTTTCACTGGTCTGGTATACATATGTGGGGTTAGTGAGACCCCCACAAGGTGGATTAGGGAGCATGGATCTGCCCAGTTCCCCAGGTTACACTGCATAGGCTCCTCAGCATAGGGACACTGTGCAGCTATGTGTCCCCACTCCCCGCAGGCATAACATCTGTATGGAGCCCTAGGCGT
>NW_020694363.1:0-4202 GCF_002925995.2 Terrapene triunguis
GCCCTGCACCCCCGGCTTCCTGTGATTCACCGGGACTCTCAGGCAGCCAGTAACACAGAAGGTTTATTTAGCCGACAGGAACACAGTTCAAGGCAGGTCTTGCAGGTACAGACCACAGGCCCCACTCAGTCAGGTCCATCTTGGGGGGCCAGAGGAGGCCAGGAGGTCTGTCTGGCCTCCCCTCCATTCCCCCAGCCAGCTCCAAACTGAAAACTCTCCAGCCCCTCCTCTGCCTTGCATCTGAAGAAGTGAGGTTCTTACCCAGGAAAGCTTATGCTCCCAATACTTCTGTTAGTCTTAAAGGTGCCACAGGACCCTCTGTTACTTTTTCCTCTGCCTTTGTCTCTTTCCCGGGCCAGGAGGTCACCTGATCTCTTTGTTTTTTAACACCTTTGGTTGGCAACTTTGCAGGGGAGGGGCCCAGGCCATCAGTTGCCAGGAGACAGGGCGTCACACTGGCCCTCTAGGGCTCTGCAACAATCACACCCCCCTAGACACTCGAGAACTGCATAGGGGAAACTGAGGCACCCACACAGAATTCAGAGAAAACATTAAGAACATTCCCACTTCGTCACACCAGGACTCCTGGGTTCTCTCCCTGGCTCTGGGAGGGGAGTGGTCTCTAGTGGGTAGAGCAGGGGGGGCTGGGAGCCAGGACTCCTGGGTTCTCTCCCTGGCTCTAGGAGGGGAGTGGGGTCTAGTGATCAGAGCGGGAAGAGGGGTTGCTTTGGGGTGAGGCCTTAATGTCTGAGCAGCAAACCGAGGTACAGAGTGTTAATCGGGGCCCTCCTGCCCCCCGCCAGCACAGACCCCCCCCCCCATGCTCTAGCGCGTCAGAGAGAGAGGCTGGAGCGGGGCGGCCTGGGCCCGAAACCAGTCAGCAAAGCCAGGCCCTGCCCCCGAGCAATCGCCTGCTCAGCCCACCGGGTCACAGACATGGGAAAACATGGAGTGGTGTGTCCGTGTGTCCTTCCCGTGTGTGCCCGTGGCCTATCCCCATGTGTGTCCTCCCCGTGTCTGTGTGTCCTCCTCGTGTGTCCGTGTGTCCTCCCCATGTGTGTCTCTGTGTCCTTCCCGTGTGTCCATGTGTCCTTCCCATGTGTGCCCATGGCCTCTCCCCATGTGTGTCCTCCCGAGTGTGTCCGTGTGTCCTTCCCGTGTGTTCTCCCCATGTGTGTCTCTGTGTCCTTCTCATGTGTCCATGTGTCCTTCCCGTGTGTGTCTGTGGCCTCTCTCCGTGTGTGTCTGTGTGTCCTTCCCGTTTGTGTCCATGTGTCTTCCTTGTGTGTGTGTCTGTGTGTTCTCTGTGTATCCATGTGTCCTTCCACGTGTTCTCTGTGTATCCCATGTGTGTCTGTGGGCTCTCCCCGTGTGTCCGTGTGTCTTTCCCATGTGTCCATGGGCTGTGTCCTTCCCATGCGTGTCCGTGTGTCCTTCCCATGTGTGTTCATGTGTCCTCCATGTGTGTGTTCATGTGTCCTCCCTGGGTGTGTCCATGAGTCGTCCATGTGCCCTCCCCGTGTGTGTTCATGCGTCCTCCGTGAGTGTCCGTGTGTCCTCTGTGAGTGTCCATGTGTCCTCTGTGAGTGTCCGAGTGTGCTATCCGTGTGTCCGTCCCGTGAGTATCTGTGGGCTCTCTCCATGTGCCGTATGTGACGGGGCAGGGAGTGGGGCGGATTGACCTGGGGATGTCGCAGGGGAGTTGTACTGGGACTGTCTGCATGGGGGATGGGAGAGCAGGGGGTGACTTCACTTGAGGGGCGATACCTGAGCCTGGAGGGGGCTGGGGCCAGGTGACGCCTTCTTCCCCGGAAACTGGACAAAGGCTGGAGGAGCGGGTGGGGGGGAGGCTGGGTGAGACGGCTGGAGGGGGTTTCAGTTTGGAGCTGGCCGGGGAAATGGAGAGGGTCCAGAAGGGCTCTGGCCTCCCTGCCCCAACATGGACCTGACTGAGGGGTCCTGGTCTCTGTACCCACAAGCTCTGTTTTGGGCTGTTCCTGTCGGCTAATAAACCGTCTGTGTTCCCGGCCGGCTGAGAGTCACGTCTGACTGCGGAGTTGGGGGGCAGGACCCTCTGGCTGCCCCAGGACCCCCCCCCCCCGGGCGGACTCGCTGCGGGAGGCGCACGGGGGGATGGGGATGCTGAATGCTCCGGGCTCAGCCCCAGGACGGTGGAAGCTGTGGCAGCTTCTTGCCCGGGGACAGTCTGCTCCGAGAGAGGAGGCTCCCCCCGAGTCCTGCCTGGCTTCGTAGGGAGCAGTTCCGGAGCGTCGCCCCGTGACTCCGGGACACTGTCCCAGCCCTGCACAGACAGGCGGCTCGGCAGCTCTCCCCAGCACTCGGCTCGGGTGGCGAAGGCGCCCAGCGCCCCAGCTCCGTGGCTACACGCTAACACATGTGTGCCCATCACTATGGAGCAGCTCGGTCGGCAGCGTCTCTCCACCGGCACAATCACACCCCTGATGCAGTGACTTACTGACCCGGCCCCTCCAAAACCTCCCCGTCCATCGTCCCGGCTTCCCAGCCTCAGGAGGGGGCGGGGTGTCTGCGGGCCACCCACAGGGCCTGGGCTGGTGCCGTCACTCTGGGCTGGAGTGGGTTTGTGGCACCACATGTTCCCGTGAGCACCAGGTCTTTGCCATGTTCCCGGGCCGGATGGGGAACCGGCGAGCAGGCATCCGTGCCACGGCAGGGCCTGACGTCGGGGAAACCGAGGCACACACCGTCTTCGTACAAAACAGTCTGAGAATTCCCGCTTCCGAAAATTCCCGCTGGTTCGTAACCCGGCTTCTGCTGACTTTGACAGGCTCCCTCCTTGGACTGCGCCCCCCATCAGCCAACAGCCCCCACACCTACACCCCCACACCCCCACTAATTCTCCAGCTGAGCTGGGGGGCCCCGGGGCTGGGCCAAGCCGTCAATAAACAGAGCTGGTTACCAAGGGCCTGACTGGTCTTCATTGCTGAGCAGGGCAAGGGGCTGGGGGTTTGGGGGCAGGCGAGGGGCTGGGTGTTTGGGGGGGTAGGGTGTTGGGGGGCAGGCAGGGGCTGGAGGTTTGGGGGGTAGAGTGTTGAGGGAGCAGGCGGGGGCAGGGGGTTTGGGGGTAGGATGTTGGGGGGCAGGTAAGGGGCTGGGGGTTTGGGGGGTAGGATGTTGGGGGGAAGGCAGGGGCTGGGGGTTGGGGACAGGTGGGGGGCTGAGAGTTTGGGGGGTAGGGTGTTGGGGGAGCAGGCAGGGGCTGGGGGGGTTGGGGGGGTAGGGAGTTGGGGGAGCAGGCGGAGGCTGGGGGTTTGGGGGCAGGCGAGGGGCTGGGGGTTTGGGGGGGTAGGGTGTTGGGGGGCAGGCAGGGGCTGGGGGTTTGGGGGGTAGAGTGTTGAGGGAGCAGGTAGGGGCAGGGGGTTTGGGAGTAGGATGTTGGGGGGCAGGCAGGGGCTGGGGGGTTGGGGGCAGGTAGGGGGCTGGAGGTTTGGGGGGAGGATGTTGGGGGGCAGGTGGGGGACTGGGAATTTGGGGGCAGGCGGGGGGCTGGGTGTTTGGGGGGGTAGAGTGTTGGGGGACAGGTGGGGGTTGGGGGACACAGAGGTCAGGCCATACCACTGGATTGGGGGATGCAGGGACTCAGGGGTTTTGGGGGTCTCCCTGGGTACCCCCCATCCCCTTGTAATCCAGCGATCCCTGCAAACCCCCACCCCCTCTTCCTATCTGGTTCCTCCATTCCCCCCCGATGCCAGGGGCTCCGTGAACCCCCATTCCCCCTTTCCTGCAGAAAACCTTGTGACGGAGCAGGGAGCGGGGCAGATTTGACTTGGGAAGGTTGCAGGGGGGGCTTGCATTGGGGACGGGAGGCTTCCCTTGAAGGAAGCTACCTGAGCTGTAACCTGAGCCAGGAGGGGGTTGGGAAAAGTAACACCTTCTGCCCGGGAGACTGAACAAAGGAGGGAGGGGCTGCTAGGAGAGGAGTTAGTTAGTTCTTCGGAGGGCTAGGCTGGGTGGTGCAACGCAGGGAACCCCGAGCTGGGGTCTAAGCTCCCTGAACCTCCCAGAAGGGCCTAATCGAGGGGTTCGGGTCGTACCTACACGCTCTGCTGGAGACTGTATTCCTGTCATCCAATAAACCTTCTGTTTTACTGGCTGGTTAAGAGTCACAGTCAATCTCAGGAAGAGGGGTGCGGGGCCCTGACTCCCCCTTACTCCGTGACAAC
>NW_020694364.1:0-1514 GCF_002925995.2 Terrapene triunguis
GGGATCCGGCACAGACAAGTGCCAGAAACGCTCAGTGCCAGGGACATGCTGGGAGAGACAGACCCTGGGGGCGGGGGGAGACAGAAAGACAGACCCTGGGGGCGGGACAGACAGAGGGACGTGACCCAGGTGGGACAGAGGTATCGCCAGGATGCAGGAAGATTATGGGCTGGAGAGGCAGGGAACCACCGCCCCCCCCCCGCCCTGGCACTGAGGTGGGGGAGGGGGGCATGGGCAGGCACTTGGCACAGGTGGAGGGGGGACCCTTGACTTGTTTTCCTGCCTGGAAGTGGCTGGTGATGAGAGGTTTGCCTGGGGTGAGAGGCCGTGCGACAGGGGCCTCGCACTGGCTGGGCATGTAACACACACAGGAACGCTAACACACTCACAGGTTTGCAGACAGACACACACGCTGGCCTGCACACCCTGTGCCCTCCTAACCCTGTCACACACACAATTCAGCCCCACATTGCTGGCAGGACACACTAGCCAAGCGCCAGAGGGCCAGCTCCCCCCCTCACACACACACACATACCAGCCATTGCATACTCAAGCACTCACACGCCCACTCAAAGATTTGCACTCACACACTCCCACGCACACCCCTCCGGCTGTAGACTCCCAGGTGTGTTTACACGCTCAGGCTTGCACAGGGAAACGCACCTGCATGCAGGCGTTAAAACGACCCCTGCTCGGATACAATTGCATGCACTCTCCCCAACTCCTCCTAAGAGCCCCACTCTGCACCCCCATCTCCAGAGACCGGTCCAGCTGGGACCCAGGCTCCCGGATTGGTGCTCGGACCCTGCCCCTCATGTGCAGCTAGAACAGTGGTAAGAGTGAATCCCAGGGCATGGATCTATGGGGGCGCAGACCCCACGGCACTCAGGGGCAGGGGGGCTAGGGGGACAAGTCCTGGTTCTAGCAGCTAGGGTTATGAACCCATAGCACTTGGGGGAAGGGGGGGCTGGATCTCAGTGCTAGTGCACGGGGGGATGGGAGGTAATTTTTGCTGTGCTTGCAACAAACCTGCAGGGGAGCTGGGCTGGGACTTCAGTGGTGTTGGTGAGAAATGGGGGTGAGTGTTTTCCAGACACTTTATTTTTCTCCCCTTTGTTCCCCTCCTCTGTCTGTCTCATCCCCCCACCTCACCCCGCCTCACCCCGCCAGCTGAGACCCTACCTCCATCTGTCTGGGCTCAGGCTGGACGGCTGCTGGCGATTGGGGGACCAGTGACAGATTAGCCTCGTTAGCAGAGCCCCCACTGGGGGACAGGACGGTGACAGCTGCTGCCATGGAGGCCATGAAGCAAAGGCCCTGGCCAATGCCAGACCCGAGCTATGGGGCCAGAGGAGGGCTATGAGGTGGGGGCAGGGACACACACACACACCCCGCTCCTGCCCCACACAGTGAGGGGGGTCTGGATAAATCCCAAACTCTGCCTATAACAAAGGGCATCAGGGATGGGAACCCAGGAGTCCTGGTTCCCAGCCCCTCCCCTCCCATTCTAACCC
>NW_020694364.1:1524-4390 GCF_002925995.2 Terrapene triunguis
GAACCCAGGAGTCCTGGTTCCCAGCCCCTCCCCTCCCATTCTAACCCACTAGACCCCCAGCCCGGAAAGAACCCAGGAGTCCTGACTCCACCTCCCCAGCTCTCCCCACGAGGCCTCTGCTCTGACAGACACTTTCCCCAGCTTGTTTCAGAGCCCACCCCTGGGGGGGGGGGTTCTTCCCTTTAATTCCCCGAGAAAGTGCTCCCCGCGTTCCCTCTGGGCTCCAGACACGGGTGGATTAGGCCCCCTCCCAGGGGGACCACCCTGGGGCCCTGGTTGGGCCGAGGTGTGGAAGGGTCTATGGGCCCAGAGAATGGGACTCCAGACACCCCTGCCCATGGGGGCTCCCGTATCTCCAGAGCCCTGGGGAGGAAGGGGTTACAGGCCAGGCAGGAAGGAGCTGGGAGCAGATTAAACAGTAACAGGTGCTGCTGACCCAAGGAGCAGCTGTCACTGCCTGAACCCGAGCTGGGCAGCAGGAGCTGAGGCTGGGGTGGGGAGCAGGAGCTGGGACCCTCCTGCCCCCTGCACAGAGTGGGGCACATTCCCTCCACCACACACAGACAGGGGACTGGGATGGGCGTCTACTTCCACCCGTCTGCCAGGGGCCCAGCCAGCCTATCTACGCACAGGCAAAGGGGCACATTGGTACATGTGTGTGCAAAGGGCCCAGACAGCCCTATCCAGACATGTGCCGCGGGGCACAGGACACACTCAGTGGTGCATGCGTGTGCACAGGACCCAGGGTGCACTCGACCCATCTGTGTGCAAGGGGAGGGCTCGGGACACGCTCCTGTGCGTGCATCCAGCCAAGGGCACAGCCTGCCATCCATGCGACCCGCCCAGTGGCACTGGCGTCCTGGGAAGGATTCTCCGCTCCCTACTCTCCACGTCTGTTCATTGCACCAGCTCCACCCCCAGCCCAGGGTCTCCCCCCTACCCTGGCTCCCCCCCTCGGCCTGTGCTGCCGTGAGAAAGTCCAGGTCCAAGGCCTGGCTATGAATAGCATCGCCCAGCCCCGAAGTCCCAGAGCAGCTAGAAATAACCCTGGCGAAGGACTTTCCTACTATCTGTCCGGGTGTGTGTGTGTGTGTGCGCGCAGAGTGGGACTGTTTATCTGCTGCTCCCAGGACCACGGAGTGCATGGCATGGCACGCAGCCCTGCAGTCATGCCCAGCTACCCTGGCTAATTAACATGGGGAGCCCCGGGCGGGCGCCTCTGCCAGACAGAGCTACAGACGTCCAGACCCACGGGGACAGGCAGCAAGGAGCAGAGAGAGGGGCTGGGGGCCAAGACTCCTGGGTTCTCTCCCCAGCTGTGGGAGGGGAGTGGGGTCTGGTGGGTTAGTGAGGGGGGCAGGGCTGGGGGCCAGGACTCCTGGGTTCTCTCCCCCACTGTTCAGAGGAGGGGCTGTGCCCTGCACTGCAAAGACAACCAGGGAAAGATGAGAGCTGGGGAGAGGGAGCCAGGCGGGTGGGGGGGCAGGTGCTGAGCAGCGAAGGGGATCCCTTGTGCAATGGGACGATGCTGGCAGGCACCTGAAACCCTGTCTCCTACCCTCCCCACAGGGCACAGAGCAGGGCAGGGAGGACGGCCCTGGGGGTGTGTGGAGGAGACCGGCCGGCTCCACTCAGACACACCTGGGCGATGTTATCAGGGCTCAGGCTGGAATGTGCATGGCTGGGGGCGGTGAAGCGCCAGCTGGGGCAGAGTCGCCTGCCCCTGCCTGAGAGCACCGAGTGGAGCCGCCCCCCCGCCCCGCCAGGCTGATCTCGGTGCAGCCCCCCTGCAGTGCAGCACCGCCGTCTGTGCCATGCAGTGGCCCCCCTTCCCAGGCCAATCTCTGAGTGCACAGGCCCCCTCTGCACCGTGCAGCCACCCTCCAATCCCTCCCCAGGCTCGGCCTGGCCAATCTCAGCATGCCTGCCCCCAGCCGTGCCAAGGCACCAGCCCCGCCCGGCCGTGCCAAGGCACCAGCCCCGCCCGGCCGCGCCAATGCAGCCTTCTCTCTCCCCCGGAGGCCAGGTTGGTCTCCCTAGGCCACACTAAGTGTGGTTCTCCATGGAGAGTCCCCCATTTGCTCAGCCCTGGGGCTGGGCTGGGACCCAGTTGCTCTGTGCTGGGGCCAGGCTGGGGGAGAGGGGACCCTGTTTGCGCTGCGCCAGGGCGGGCGGGGTAGGGCTGCCAGACGCACAGAGCCCAGGAGGCTGGGAAAAGCTACTGCAGGGGCCAGGAATGCAGGCGGCAAGAGCAGAGCAAACAACGGGCTAGGGCATGTTTGGGTAGAGGTGGGCGGGGGAGGCAGCTCTGAACCCACCCCCCTCCAGGCATCCCTGCCTCATTCCAGCTCCTCCTCCCAGCATCCCACCCATCCACCTCCCTGACAGCTGCCAACGCTCATATCTGCCCACCCGTGCCAGCCCCCAGCGCCGCCAGCATACACAGAGCCTTGAGCCAGGGGGCGCGACCTCCAGCATTCCAGAAACCAGGGGGAGCAGGGCCGGGATGGGAGCCAGGACTGCTGGGTTCTACCCCCAGCTCTGGGAGGGGAGTGGGGTCTAGGGGGTTAGAGGAGGTGGGGCTGGGAGCCAGGACTCCTGGGTTCTACCCCCAGCTCTGGGAGGGGAGTGGGGTCTAGGGAGTTAGAGGAGGTGGGGCTGGGAGCCAGGACTGCTGGGTTCTCTCCCTGGCTCTGGGAGGGGAGTGGGGTCTAGTGGTTAGAGCAGAGGGGGCTGGGAGCCAGGACTGCTGGGTTTTCTCCCCGCTCTGGTACAGGAGTTCATGGTGCATGCAGAGGGGAGGGCAGTACCCCCCCCCACACACACACACACTAATCATTGTAGTGGCTTTTCTCAGCTTGTCACC
>NW_020694365.1:0-5326 GCF_002925995.2 Terrapene triunguis
CCTTTATCCCATCCCAGCTAGTGCCAACTACCTGCTAAGTATCACCTACAGCTACTACCATGGCTTGGCCTCCTAACCAGTACTGACCAGGCCCCCATTCATTATCAAACTTCCATTCATTGCCCAGTCTTTCTGGTAGTAACACCGTCCCACTTGGCATGCAGTCTCCTTGTATCACCCTCCCACCTGAACTGTGTTGCCCAACAGGTTTTCTTTGAGGAAGTGCCATGAGGGCCCTCTGTGATAAGCACTCATCTGTAGAGGGATCCATTTTGTTGTCATGTTTAGCAATATTCAAAGCCCCAGGTCAACATGCCTCACAAAAGCAGAACAAGCTTCTGCCTGCCCTTCCTACCTTTCTGGCTCCTCTCTCGTTGGTGGGTGGATTTGCCTGCTCTGCCTACCTCTCTGGTCCCCCCCCCCCCAAACCTGCCCCAGTCTCTACCTGGCACCATATGTTCTCTGAGGGGCAAAGTACTAATGATGACTGCTAACCATTATTCCAGGGCAGCTGCCCCTTCCTTTCCTTAGCCCCTCCCCCAAATGAATGGCATCTGCTTGGCTGAATAGTGATGTATTTTATATATGATACCAACAGCCGTGCAGTAATTCCAATGTGTATATGACAACTATTGGCTATGTCCTTACAGAATAAGGACCATTTACCAATTGGCTTCAAAGATCTAGACTTGTGGTTCTCAAACTGTGGTCTGCAGACTGTTACACTGCCAGGTAGTTCACTGATTTGCTCCCTTCCAAATAATGAGCAATCCAGGTGGAATTTGCAAGAGTGCCGACATGACTTAGAAGCACAAATCCCACTGACCTTGGAAAAACCGACTTTCCATAGAACTTGTGCTGCAAAGTCACTTAGGCCTGGTCTTCACTAGGATAAAAAGGTGCTTTTAACATGTTAGCGAATATGTTAACTGGCATGTGTTAAAACCCTAGCATTGAAAAGGCAATTTGTAGTTTAACATATTTTAGCTGGTAGGAGTTAGGGTGACCAGATGTCCCGATTTTACAGGGATGGTCCCGATATTCGGGGCTTTGTCTTATATAGGTGCCTATTACCACCACTACCACCCCCATCCCAATTTTTCACACTTGCTATCTGGTCACCCTCGTAGAAGCCAGCCTAAGAGAGGTATTGGGATGATTGCATCTTTGTCCCCTTTCTAGTCTGAGTGTATCCTGACAGGGGACAGGCCTCGTGCCCTTTCCTATCTTGGGGGTGGAATGTCACAATTCTCCCCCTCTTAGACTGGGGTCTGTACCAACTGCTTATTACTGTGCAGGCCTGATGGACATCTGTGTCTCTTCCTTTTGGGAGCCTCTGAATAGCAATATACCCTGTTTATTAGCAAATGAAACAAAGCACTAGAGAAAGCTTTCAAAAATAACCAACTGTCTACATGCGTGGTTAGACTCATCTAATCTTATGTTTCGCTACAAGCTAAAGTAAACAGGCTTCCCTCATGAGTTACAGGAGGGAAAAAACTGGACTCAATGTTCATTCTCTAAGGAAGCCAAGGAACTCTAGGGACTCAGCCTTGTCTCTGTTTACTTTCCACGGAGTGTGTCCTCCTATCTGCTCCACATGCTCAAGGAAAACTCCTTTTTCCAAAGCCGCACCCTCCCTGTGTGTGCTGAGCTCTATTACCATATTGCTTAATAGCCTTTGTTTCAGGGCTCAGTGTGAAGTCTTCCTTTTTCAGTTTGTTTTTTCCCAGTTGCCCAGTCAGGCCATCTAAGAAAGGGTCCCTGTGGTGGTTGCTCCCTTGTTTGGGTGTTAGACCCATTCAGCCTTAATATCTTGCCATCACAGGCCTTGTGACTGTGCAGGAGTGTGCTGAGACTGTCTGCTACCCTGACATTCCAGCTTCCATCTCAGGTGTCCTCCCTTCCCACCCCCACCTCACCCCCAACACACACGCATTTGGCACAAGGTTTACTTCAACCAGCTAACACACGTTAAAAGTGCAGCTGCCTTGTCTACACTAGGGCTTTACCACAAGATAGTTAACAGATATTAGCTCACCGGTGTTAAAGACACACCTTTTATCCTAGTGTAAACATGACCGTTGTCATTTTTAAGAATACTACCCTGTGTCTTCAGGCAGCGATGGTTGCTGCCAGTTGTAGCCCAGTCAGGGACTCTCAGAGTTTCTAGAAAGCAACAGAGGGTCCTGTGGCACCACAGGACCCTCTGTTGCTTTTTACAGATTCAGACTAACACGGCTACCCCTCTGATACTTGACACCATGCAAGAGTTTCTAGAGGCTTTTTTGTCCAATTAAACTAAGTAAAATAAGCTTCTCACTACAATATTCATTGGTTGCTTCATTGTTGCAAATTCAACCAGCACCATATTTGTGGGTGATACAAACATTGGATAAAAACAGGACGAGAGAACCAAACTGCAAAGTGACCCAAAAAGTTTAGAGTTCAGATAATCATGTGCAGCCTGTCATGTCTTTATTTTTATTTATTTATTTTTTATTTATTTTTAATTTATTTAACTGGGCTCTTTATCAAACTTGGCTTTCTGTTCCAGGAGAAATGTTTTGCATGAGTTGCCTTTAACAGTGACCTCTATGTTAACGCAACACTGTTTGTGGCTAGATTCCTGCTGCTGAATCTATACAGTCTCAGGTTAATTAACTAAGTGGATTAATGGCTTGTACAATTACACCTAATCCTGTCCTGCTCAGGAATGGCTGGAAATTGCTGAGATGGTGTTTTTGAAAATTTCATATATGCACACAGTGAACATTAACCATGTTCTTGTGCACTGTCCACACAGCCCCCAAGACTGCAGCTGATCTGTAGGAAACATCATGAAGAATGGATGCTGCCTGAGGCAGCATTAATTTTCTGCTGCATGCTCTGGGCCACAAAAAAGTGGAGAAAAATTGGGTCCTGACTGTATAAGAGAATCCCAGGGCAATCACTGTCCTTGAAGATAGAAGATGCTTTGGCCCACAGGACCAAGTCAATGGAGAAAGGTCTCCAGTGGAGGCCCATAAAAGCCCAATTTGTATTCTTCACCTTTTTCCTAAAGTACACCTAAATTTGCAGACTAAATTAAAGGGTCCTTCTCATTTTAAGCATCTAATCCCCATTTGTTGCCAGAGATACTATTGTTTCTTCTTGCCTCCTACTAAGGAAACTGGAATTTTGTAATAGTCACTTGGAATAAGCAATACATTTAATCTGAGAGCGGCTGTCAGAGCACCCAGAGACATGAAGAGGCCAGATGCAGAAAGCCTTTTATTTACTCTAGTGGGAATGAAAACATGTTTAGTAGATTGGCAAAATATACTGAGAACAGAGCTCAACATGCTGGAAAATATGGGAGTTGGCAAAGTCATTTCGTGCCATTTAAAAATATATATAAAATGTACCAAACAACATTGTATTTATAAAGCTAAAAGGCAGTGGGAGCATTTCCACCCTGCTGGGATTATTGTCAACGCACAGTCGTCCCAAGGTGAGATGCCTTTATGACCCAGTCCTGCAAGGTGCTGAATGCCCTCAACTTCCATAGTGCTATGTGTAATGATCTCCAAGATATATTATTATCAGGATTTGAATCCAGGACCTTGTGCACTGAAGTACTGATCTCTACCACTTAAGCCAAAGAATTATTTCCATAAGCTAGTAGCAGTGGCAGACTGTTACATGGACATAACACTCTAATTGATCATGTTACATATGCACTAATATGTAAACAGGTAGCTGAAGATGATAAAGGCTGTGGAGGTCCCAGGTGGCAGGAGAGTGCTGTGAAGTCCCCGGGTGAATTTTGGGCAGGGTGAATGCTGCAGATGCTATCGGGAGGTGTGGTTTTGCAGAGACTGTAACTTGCAATTTCCACTTACTGATATCCAGGCTGGGGGGACCATCCAATGTGAAAGGTGCCTGCTGGTGGAATCTCTCAGGCAGCAGGTGGGAGAGCTACAGGAGGAGGTGGCTAGGTTGAGGAGCATCCGAGTCCACGAGCAATTCCTGGACAGTGTCCGTGTGGAGACAGCTGAGGTAGCTGTCCCAGTACACAGGACTGCTGATACACCACTGGTGGAGGAGGAGATGGCTCAGGGTGGACACTGGCAGCTGGTTACTTCTGGCAGCAGGCAGTGCTCCACCCCTGCTCCGAACCCTCCCGCTGTGGTAATAGGTAACCGTTATGCTCTTCTTGATACAGGAAAGAAGGCATCACCCCCTACAGTAAAGGAGGAGAAGCCTCGTACCCCTAAGGCTGGGAGGTCTGCTGCCACCACTGCGAATAGGAAACGTAGGGTAGGGGTGGTCGGAGACTCTCTGCTGAGGGGGACGGAGGCGCCCATCTGTCGCCCTGACATTTCATCTCGGGAGGTATGCTGCCTGCCGGGAGCCCGTATCCGAGACGTTACGGAGGCATTGTCGAGGATTATCCAGCCCTCTGACTACTACCCCATGCTACTCATCCATGTGGGCACAAATGATACTGCACGGTGTGACACTGAGCGGATCAAGGGTGACTACAGGGCTCTGGGAGTACGGGTGAAGGCGTTTGGAGCGCAGGTGGTATTCTCTTCGATTCTTCCTGTCAAAGGTAGGGGCCTGGGCAGAGACAGATGCATCATGGAGGTGAATGCCTGGCTGCGAAGATGGTGTCGCCAGGAGGGCTTTGGCTTCCTAGACCACGGGATGCTATTTGAGGAAGGACTGCTAGGCAGAGATGGTGTTCACCTTTCAAGGAGGGGAAAGACCCTATTTGGACACAGACTGGCTAACCTAGTGAGGAGGGCTTTAAACTAGGTTCGACGGGGACAGGTGAGCAAAGCCCGCAGGTAAGTGGGGAACATGGAGACCTGGGAGATGGGTCGGAGACGAGAGGGAGTGTGGGCTATATTGGCAGAGAGAAAGGAGGGTCAGGACAAAACCGGGAGGAAAGATCAAACCAGTATCTTAGATGCCTATATACAAATGCGAGAAGTATGGGTAATAAGCAGGAAGAACTGGAAGTGCTAATAAATAAATACAACTATGACATTGTTGGCATCACTGAAACTTGGTGGTATAATACACATGACTGGAATGTTGGTGTGGATGGATACAGCTTGCTCAGGAAGGATAGACAGGGGAAAAAGGGAGGAGGTGTTGCCTTATATATTAAAAATGTACACACTTGGACTGAGGTAGAGATGGACATAGGAGACGGAAGTGTTGAGAGTCTCTGGGTTAGGCTAAAAGGGGTAAAAAACAAGGGTGATGTCATGCTAGGAGTCTACTACAGGCCACCTAACCAGGTGGAAGAGGTGGATGAGGCTTTTTTTAAACA
>NW_020694365.1:5336-7405 GCF_002925995.2 Terrapene triunguis
GGGAATCAAGACTGAGGGGAAAAACAACTGAGGAGAGTTGGCAGTTTTTCAAAGGGACACTATTAAGGGCCCAAAAGCAAGCTATTCCGCTGGTTAGGAAAGATAGAAAATGTGGCAAAAGACCACCTTGGCTTAACCACGAGATCTTGCATGATCTAAAAAATAAAAAGGAGTCATATAAAAAATGGAAACTAGGACAGATTACAAAGGATGAATATAGGCAAACAACACAGGAATGCAGGGGCAAGATTAGAAAGGCAAAGGCACAAAATGAGCTCAAACTAGCTAAGGGAATAAAGGGGAACAAGAAGACTTTTTATCAATACATTAGAAGCAAGAGGAAGACTAAAGACAGGGTAGGCCCACTGCTTAGTGAAGAGGGAGAAACAGTAACAGGAAACTTGGAAATGGCAGAGATGCTTAATGACTTCTTTGTTTCGGTCTTCACCGAGAAGTCTGAAGGAATGCCTAACATAGTGAATGATAATGGGAAGGGGGTAGGTTTAGCAGATAAAATAAAAAAAGAACAAGTTAAAAATCACTTAGAAAAGTTAGATGCCTGCAAGTCACCAGGGCCTGATGAAATGCATCCTAGAATACTCAAGAAGCTAATAGAGGAGGTATCTGAGCCTCTAGCTATTATCTTTGGAAAATCATGGGAGATGGGAGAGATTCCAGAAGACTGGAAAAGGGCAAATATAGTGCCCATCTATAAAAAGGGAAATAAAAACAACCCAGGAAACTACAGACCAGTTAGTTTAACTTCTGTGCCAGGGAAGATAATGGAGCAAGTAATTAAGGAAATCATCTGCAAACACTTGGAAGGTGGTAAGGTGATAGGGAACAGCCAGCATGGATTTGTAAAGAACAAATCATGTCAAACCAATCTGATAGCTTTCTTCGATAGGATAACGAGTCTTGTGGATAAGGGAGAAGCTGTGGATGTGGTATACCTAGACTTTAGTAAGGCATTTGATACGGTCTCGCATGATATTCTTATCGATAAACTAGGCAAATACAATTTAGATGGGGCTACTATAAAGTGGGTGCATAATTGGCTGGATAACCATACTCAGAGAGTTGTTATTAATGGTTCCCAATCCTGCTGGAAAGGCATAACGAGTGGGGTTCCGCAGGGGTCTGTTTTGGGACCGGCTCTGTTCAATATCTTCATTAACGACTTAGATATTGGCATAGAAAGTACGCTTATTAAGTTTGCGGATGATACCAAACTGGGAGGGATTGCAACTGCTTTGGAGGACAGGGTCATAATTCAAAATGATCTGGACAAATTGGAGAAATGGTCTGAGTTAAACAGGATGAAGTTTAACAAAGACAAATGCAAAGTGCTCCACTTAGGAAGAAAAAATCAGTTTCACACATACAGAATGGGAAGAGACTGTCTAGGAAGGAGTACGGCAGAAAGGGATCTAGGGGTTATAGTGGACCACAAGCTAAATATGAGTCAACAGTGTGATGCTGTTGCAAAAAAAGCAAACATGATTCTGGGATGTATTAACAGGTGTGTTGTGAGCAAGACACGCGAAGTCATTCTTCCGCTCTACTCTGCTCTGGTTAGGCCTCAGCTGGAGTATTGTGTCCAGTTCTGGGCACCGCATTTCAAGGAAGATGTGGAGAAATTGGAAAGGGTCCAGAGAAGAGCAACAAGAATGATTAAAGGTCTAGAGAACATGACCTATGAAGGAAGGCTGAAAGAATTGGGTTTGTTTAGTTTGGAAAAGAGAAGACTGAGAGGGGACATGATAGCAGTTTTCAGGTATCTAAAAGGGTGTCATAAGGAGGAGGGAGAAAACTTGTTCACCTTAGCCTCTGAGGATAGAACAAGAAGCAATGGGCTTAAACTGCAGCAAGGGAGGTCTAGGTTGGACATTAGGAAAAAGTTCCTAACTGTCAGGGTGGTTAAACACTGGAATAAATTGCCTAGGGAGGTTGTGGAATCTCCATCTCTGGAGATATTTAAGAGTAGGTTAGATAAATGTCTATCAGGGATGGTCTAGACAGTATTTGGTCCTGCCATGCGGGCAGGGGACTGGACTCGATGACCTCTC
>NW_020694366.1:0-1746 GCF_002925995.2 Terrapene triunguis
ATTCTGCTTCAGCATCAAGGCAATTAGCATGGAAGTAGGTGAAAGTTCACAAGATGGAGTTCTGTGGTTCAGGTAGGCCCAGAGCAAAAGAGTTTAATCGGCACTTTTGGCCTTCCACTCTCCCGAGTTACCTGGTAGCTATGCCTAGTGGACCCCAACAACTTCATTTGGGGTTAGAAAATCCTCCACCATCCCAGCCAGGCACCCAGCCTCAGCCCCTTTCTGCTGCCAACTTTCTGGCTTGATAATCCACTCTGCTCCTGCCCAGCTGGGCTTCTTGTTCAGTTAGGCCTGACTCTCCCTCTAGGTGCCACCAGGTACCCTGACTGGCATTTCAGGGGCTCTGTGTGTGTGTGTGGGGGGGGGGGTTTACACACACCATCAAAATGGGGTGCAAAAGACTGTGGGGAACAGAGGACAAACTGATGGCGTGCAGGGGAATTTGGAGGGCAAGAGACTGAGGGTGTGCAGGGGGGTGGGGGCAGGAGACTGAGGCGATGGAGGGGGATGTGGGGGCAGGAGGAGACTGAGGCGGTGTAGAGGTTTGGGGGCAGGAGGAGACTGAGGGGGGCAGTGGGATGGGGCAGAAGGAGATGGAGGGGATGGAGGGGGATGTGGGGGCAGGAGAAGACTGAGGGGGCACAGGGGGTGTGAGGATGGGCAGGAGGAGACGGAGGGGATGGAGGGGGATGTGGGGGCAGAAGGAGATTGAGGGGTGCAGGAGATGTCGGGGAGAATGTGGCTGGGACAGGAATAGGGTTACCATCCGTCCGGGTTTCCCCGGACATGTCCGGCTTTTTCAGTGTTAAATGGCCGTCCGGGGGGGATTTCTAATTAAGTAGAAATGTCTGGGATTTCCCCCTTCCCCTTGTGCGGCGCGTCTGATTGGACGCCTGGCCTGATTGACAGCTGCTCGCAGCCACTAGGGCCTCTAGCAGCCAGAGTCCCTTCCCCTCCCCCGCTCCCTCCTCCCCCACGGAGCAGGGGGGCTGTGTTTAATTCCACGTGGCGCTCTCACAGTGCTCCCGCGGCCGGGTGGGCGGGGGGGGGGGGCGGGGGGGGAGCAGGGCAGGCGGCGGGGTGTGTGTGTGTGTGTGTAGAGGCTGTGGGGGGGGGTGCAGAGGCTGCAGGGCGAGTGGGCAGCAGGGGGCACAGAGGCTGCAGGGGCGCGGGCACAGAGGCTGCAGGGCGAGTGGGGAGCAGGGCAGGCAGGGGGTGCAGAGGCTGCAGGGCGAGTGGGGAGCAGGGCAGGCAGGGGGTGCAGAGGCTGCAGGGTGAGTGGGGAGCAGGGGGCGCAGAGGCTGCAGGGGCGGGGGGCGAGTCGGGAGCAGGGAAGCACTTAGCAACCCCCAACCAAGATCAGAGCGGGAGGGAGGAGGGGGAATGCAGGGTGCTCAGAGGAGGGGGCAGAGTTGGGGCAGGGACTTTGGGGAAGGGGTTGGAATGGGGGCGGAGAAGGGGTGGGGTTGGGGCGGGGCCGGGGGTGGGGAAGGGGCGGAGTTGGGGCGGGGCCGGGGGCGGGACCGGGGCCCCGTGGAATGTCCTCTTTTTTAAATGTTTGAATATGGTAACCCTAGACAGGAAGGGAGGCAGGATAGTGCTGGGGGGAGGTGGGGTAGTACGGGAGCTCCCACGGGGAGGTGTTTGTGCCACGCTATTCAGGTTGAGATGCTCGTGGCTCACACCCCCATGGGAGGGCGGCTGCCCCCCCTCAGGCTCAGACACCACCAGGCACACGACAAACCT
>NW_020694367.1:0-3438 GCF_002925995.2 Terrapene triunguis
GAGAAAAGCAAATAGGAGGGGTTGGCTAGCAGCACTGGGCAATTACTAGTCCCTGGGCCTTCCCCAGCCTGCGGCAGGAGTGGGTGACTCCAATTGTACTTCACGTGAAGGGGCTGTGCAGACATGTGGCGGTGCGGTGTGCATACATGTGTGCTTGTGTTGCCCACATACAGGTGGGTGCGTGTGAGTACACATACCCCTCCCCTCACATCTGCGTGTGCACACACCCCCTTCCCCTCACATCCATGTGAGTAAACACACACCCCTCCCCTCATATCCGGATGTGATATGGATGTGAGGGGAGATGTGTGTGTGCCTGGAGGTGAGGCATGGGTGTCCATATCCATGCACAAAGGTGAGAGGTGGTTCGTGTGTGTGTGTGTGTGTGTGTGTGTCACACAGGTGTGAGGGGAGGTGTGTGCGTACACACTGCAGTGAGGGATGTTTGTGTATGAGGGGAAGGAGGTGTGACCGCACGTGGATGTGAGGGGAGGGGTGTGTGCACACAGCTGTGAGGGGAGGGGTGTATGTACTCACATGGATATGAGGGGGGTGTGTGTGTGTGTACGCACACGGATGTGAGGGGAAGGGGGCGTGTGCCCACGCGGATGTGAGGGGAAGGGGGGCGGGTTCACACACGGCTGTGATGGGCGGAGTGTGTGTGTAGCCGGGCAGCAGGCTGGGAGCGGGGAGGCGTGTCCCATGGACCCTGTCTCGGTCCCCAGGAGCCGACCCCGGAGCCGCGTGGCCTCGCACTGTGCTTGGGGCCCGTGAGCCGCCGGCCTGGCCCTGTGGCCGCTGAGAGCCGCTCTCTGTTGTCCTGTGTCCCAGCTGCCTGTGGCCGTCCTGCCAGGCCTCTAATAAAACGAGTCTTGTTACTGCAGTGCCGTGTGGGCGCCTCCTTGGTGGGGTTCAGCCGCTTCCCTCCACTGGCGTCTTGCGTTCCCGAGGGGCCCGACCCAGGTGGGGACAACGGCCAGCACGGGCCAGGGTTACCACCTCTGAGCGGGCCGGATCTCGAGGGGATGGCACCCCAGGGTCCAGCCCCCTGCTCCATAGGGGCCTGCTCAAGTACCCCAACCACGGCCAGTCCTGCCCGAGGGTCCCCCTCCCCGCTCCAAAGGGGATCCAGCCCCTTCTCCATCCCTGGGGGCTGTGGTGGCCATGGTGACGCTGCCCCCCCCCCCCCCCTATCTGGGAACAGGGCCCCCCTTTCCCCCCTTCCCCGGCCCCGGGCCCCCGGCCCCCTTGCCAATTATGGGCACCTCCAGGCTCCAGCCGCCTTCCCGTCCCTCCCCCAGCTCCCTCTCAAAGCAGTGACCCGTCTCCTCCGCGGGCCGGCACCAGCGCCATGGCGTCCGTCAGCTCGTCCTCCACCTATCGCTCGGAGCGGATCAGCACCTACAGCCAGAACGCACCCCCGGCTGAGCCCTGCTTCGAGCCCCGGGGGTGCTTTGGAGAGGAGGACAGGAGCTCCCTGCGCCACGGCCCCTTCGCCGCACGGGCCCATGACTCTTATGGATACACAGGTGGGGGCCATGGGTGTGGGGGGACCCAACCCCGCACATGCCTCGGGGTGCTACAGCCACTGCTTGCACTGGGGCAGGACAGTGGGGAGGGGCTCATGGGCCTAAGAAGGTGAGAGTCTACTACTGCTACCAGCTCCCAGAGTCCCTCCTGTTGGGCGAGTGGGCGAGGCCTGTGCTCAGCACTATGGGCCTGGTTCAAAGCCCCTGACCACCCAGGCAGGTCCTCGCCCAGCCCAGGGAGGGGAGGGAGATGCAGACCCCACAGGGTCTGGGGTGGCCAGTCAGCCTCTGCAGTGTTCGGAGCCCCAGGGCTATGCTTACCCTTCGGGGGGGGCTGCTTCTCCGGGGGGCAGTGGCCACAGGGCTGGGGAAAGCGCCTTGACAGCCATCCCTGGTCCAGGGTGGGAGCACTGCCTGGTCAGGGCGTGGTTCAGCGCCTGCCAGCATCGGGGTGAGGGTTCTTCAGCCCATGCCCCCCTTCCAGTCCCCCGGCTTGCTAACGAACTCCCCCACCCACTCACTCCTCCCATCCCCCACTAGCCAGACCCCATGGCTTGCTAGCCAGACTGCCCCTCTCCTGAGTCAACCTCACTCCTAGCCAGAACCACTTCCAATCCCCCGTTGTGCTAGCCAGACTCCCGCCCCCGCCATCGTCCCCCCCCCCCCCCGCCAGACCCCCCCCCCCACCCCCCAGCCCCCACCCCCCCACCCCCCCCTCCCACCCCCCCCCCCCGGCTTGCTAGTCAAATCCCCCCTTGAGTCAACCCCGACTGCCAGCAGACCCCTACCAAAAACCAGAGAGTCCCATGAGCAGGCAGCCCCTCCCACGTGCCTGCTCTACAAATGGCCTGTTTGTCCTGAGCAAAGTCAAGGGACCGGCCCCCCCCGCGACGGCACCTCGGGGTGTCAGACTCAGCCTGACTCACAGCCAGCACCGGCCACGCTCGCTGCCCCAGCACCGCACCACGGGAGAGGGGCGGCCTGGCTTCTCCCTGCCTGGCAGGTGCCACCCCCTACTGCACCCTGACACCCCACTGCGACCCCCCCATAGCTCCTACTGCCCACCCCACTACGCCATCACCCCCCCACTGCTCCCCAGGCCGTCTCCGCACCTGCCACATGGTGCAGCCCCCGTGCCTCTGTGGAGCCTGGGGGGACCGCATCCCTCCCCCTCACTGCCCCGCTCCGTGCAGGATCCCCGGGGTCCATGCGCCCCTGCAGCCTGGGCAGCAACGTGCGAGCCGGGGGCGACACGTACCAGGTGACGGCCGACGTGAGCCAGTTCGAGCCGCAGGACGTGGTGGTGACCACGTACAACTACCACATCATCATCCAGGCCGAGAAGGTGAGGAGCGGGGGGCGGGGGGGGCGGAACAAGGCACCGCGGGAATGGGGTGGCTGGGACCGGAGTAGCAAGGAGTTGCCCCACCCCCGCCCGCACTCCTGCCCCACTCCCTATGGCGCCCCCTCCTGGGAAAGGCTGGGCTGAACGGGGCTGTGCTCAGCAGGAACCTGTCTTGTGCCCACGCTCATGGGGGTTTGTTTCCCTGGTAGGTGGCAGAGGACGGCACCGTCTCCAACACGTTCACCCACAAGTGCCAGCTCCCCGAGGACATGGACCCCATGTCTGTCAGCTGCGCCCTCACCGACGCAGGCCTGCTGGTCATCAACGCCAAGCGCTGCGCAGCTGCCAAGGCGGGCGAGACGCCCCCACCGCTGTACCGCACCGAGGTCAAGCTGTGACGCCCCTGGGCAGAGCTGTGCCACCCCCCCCACACACACCTGAGGCATGAGCCGGGCAGCTGCCCCGCCACCCCTCCCTCCCCAGGGCTCCTGGGAGCTCACCCTGGCACATGTGCGCTGCTAGTTGGGGCCACATGTGTGTTGAGGGCAGGGGCAGCCTGTCGGG
>NW_020694368.1:0-1045 GCF_002925995.2 Terrapene triunguis
TGGGGATCAGCAAGGGCCAATCAAGACCCAGCAGGCTGAAATTAAAGGACCTACTGGCTGCTAGCATGGCAGTTCTTGGAGTTAGTGGAGTGAGCCACAAGTTGAGTGTGGCCCAGGCTGGGCCACCATCAGTGGCTGGTGTTCAGAGGGAGCCCTGCTGATTCAGTCCCCGAGAGGGGATTTAACTCCGAAGGTGTGACGGAATACACCCCTGCATTCACTCCCTTCAGGCTATTGCAATAACCTTTGTGCAAAATATGCCATGTGAGGTATCATTTGAAAACGAATAACTCGCTGGTCAATAACGTCATGGTGAAATGTGTGTAGCAACATTCGGTGTAAAGTTATGAACATAAGCTGAAATCCGGTGTTTTTCAGACAAGTCTGGGGAGGGGGTAAACCTGTTTCTCAAGGACAAAGGACAAGGTGACACCCCAGCCAGGTGTCATCAAAGCTGATGGGCCATCACCTGTCAAGTGGCCATTCTTTGGTAAGGAAGTGGTGTGTGTGTGTGTGTGTGTGTGTGTGGTAGGAACAAACAGATCTAATCTTAGCAAGCAACGGCAGGAAACCTCCTTCCCCTACCCTCAGACTCCATGCCTCCTTGCTCTCAGTTGGAGAGAACTTTATCTAGGAGTTACGCTCAGAAAAATACATTTCAGAGGGTGACTGAACTATAAAAGCGAGGGGCAAAACCACCCCCAATGCTATCTCTCCCTACCCATCTCTCTCTTTTCATCTAAGAAGACAAAAGAAACAGCTGTCGGGCTTTGGGAACAGATCCTGGCCTGAGAGTCTGGCCAGCAATATACTGAATACAGGGACTTCACCTTGACCCAAGGCTAGTTTGTTGAGTTTAGAAAAAATAATAGGAGTACTTGTGGCACCTTAGAGACTAACAAATTTATTTGAGCATGAGCTTTCGTGGGCTACAGCCTACTTCATCCGATGCATAGAATGGAACATATAGTGAGGAGATATATATATACATACAGAGAGCATGAAAAGGTGGGAGTTGTCCTACCAACTCTAAGAGGCTAATTAA
>NW_020694369.1:0-542 GCF_002925995.2 Terrapene triunguis
TTAGCTCTGTGTGAGGGACAAAGGTAGCATCTGAGGGGCAGTGACAAGTGGCTCTCAGATTCTCTACTCAACAGAGTTATTGAAAGCCGATGGGCCTGCCACACACACGAAAGGGGCTCTGTGTCCCCCCACATTTCCATCTTCCAGTTTTCACCAGTATCAGTTGTGTTCTGCACACTGATGACTAGAAGAGATCCCTCAATTTTGTATTTCTTCCTTGTAGCCTTCTGCCGAGACCAAGCCTTCTTCCTTCCTGGGCTGATTTTTTCTTCCTACTGACCCTTTCTGAACTCGGGTGATGTTACCTCAATTCTGCCTTTTATTTGACTGGTCCTGACACCTAGGAATATCAGATCACAATTGCACTCCTGCAGGTAGTTGGCTCTTTTTATGCTTTTTAATTATTATTATTTATTTATGTTCCCTTAGAGCTCAGGACTCTTAATCGTGGGGCAAGACCCCATTGTATCAGGCACTGAAAAAGGACAGAACAAAAAGACAGTCTTTAACCCGAAGAGCTTCCCTTGTAACATAATCCTTCT
>NW_020694369.1:552-1248 GCF_002925995.2 Terrapene triunguis
AAATCTCATTTGATTAGATGCTACCAAAATCATAGTTAAACCTTTCAAAGGTTAACAAAGTGAAGAATGTACAACTCACTTCATTTGTAGCTAAAACAAACTTAAAACTGGCTGGGTGGAAAAACTTTTCCCACTGATTTCTGATCCCACATTCCTCTTGTTTACCAGACATGATCCTGACACACTCTTTGAGTTAGACCAGCAGGCCTGTTTGTTGGGAGTAACCCAATCTGTTTGTCTCCCTTTTGAACCGTTTCCCATTAGCATTTGTTATAGGTGCCTGGGACATTTTATAACATTTTAGCCATTTTTCCACAGTCGGGGTAGGCCTGTCCGGCCCCAGTTATTACAACAGGTGTACATGTAATGTAGTACTTATTACGACAGTGCCTCGGAGGTTTACTCATGGACCACAACCCCATTCTGCTAGGCACAGCTGTGTGAAATGCAAGTTTGGATGTAAATATCACGAGGCAGAATGGCGACTAAAAGGAAATAAGCATGTACAGCTTTCTCTCTTTCAGAGTCCAGCCATGGACTCTCGCGGTTCTCTTACCGCTTCCGAGTCTCTGAGTTGATGGACTTTCTTCTTGGTGGTTTCTAGAGACTGGAGAACAGAGATTCTAGTAGGGTAAAATACTTCTGTAACTCAGAAAACACCTATCAAACAATGGACCCGCTGCTTGTCAACTACAG
>NW_020694369.1:1258-1546 GCF_002925995.2 Terrapene triunguis
CTCTCCCCGGGAGCGGGGCTGGGCGAACCCAGCTGTGCCCCCGCCGGGCTCAGGCTCGGATCCCTTGTCGCGGGCACCGCTCGCTCCCCCCGCGGCCGGGGCCGCTTTCCCCTCCCTGCCCGCTCTGCCCCCGGGCCCCGGACTCACCGCCGCTCCCGGGGCTGCTCCCGGCAGGGATCGGGGGGTCTCGCCCGCAGCGCGGCCAGACGCGGCCCGGGCGCCGGGAGTTTCCCAGCGAGGAAACAGGCGCCGCGGAGACCAGGAAGTTCCGCCCCATTAACCCCCCCC
>NW_020694370.1:0-2496 GCF_002925995.2 Terrapene triunguis
CCCAGGTCCCCCCCACAGCTGGCTCCCCCTACCCCGAGTTCTCTGGTCTCTTGCCCCCCCTCCCTGGCCAATTCTCTTCCACCCAGGCCGATTGTACTGCCCCCTCCTCCCAAGCCCCCTGCCCGCCCGGGGCCTGCACCCCCCCCCCGGCCCAGCCTGTTTATACAATAATAAAATCAACATTTTTTTGTCAGCCTCATTAAAATAAACAGAACGTAATGGGAAAAATGTTGGCAGGATCCCGGGATGGGCGGGGGCGGGGGGGGGGGAGAGCCCTGTACTTAACCCCCTGGCTGCTGCCTGGGAGCCCCTCCCCCAGAGACCGGCCCCAGTGTGGGGCAGGTCTTAGCGCCACCCCTCCCCACCCTGCCTGCTGCCTGGAGTCCCCCCTTCACTACAGCAGTTCCCCCCCCCCCCGGAAGGGCAGCGGGGACCTGACTCCCCCTCCAGTATTTTCCTGTTGGAGGGTGTCTTCCCAGATTGCCCCCCAAAGGTCCCACATGGCCCCTCACCACCCAGGGGTGCTGCAGAGGGGTGCCCTTCAGCACCCTCTGTTCTGAGCTCAGCCGTGTGCCCTGCTCATCCCTCTTTGGTTGGGGGAGGGGGGGGCTGGCGATGGGAGGGGAGTGGGGTCTAGTGGTTAGAGCGGGGGGGGGAGGGCTGGGAGCCAGGACTCCTGGGTTCTCCGGGCTCCACTAGCAGGGGTTACTCAGCCCACAGGCCCGTCCCCGGGGCTCAGTAAATCCAGCCACGCTGAGCGCTGCCCACCCTGGGGCATGGCTGGCGCCTGCTGCCAGGCCAGTGCATGTGGAGCCCCGGTGCCCAGTGCCAGCCCGGGCGCGGGAGGGCTGGGGAGACAGCGAACACAGCTGCCTTTGCTCGGCTCGGGGGCCTGGCCGGTGTCCCAGCCACGCTCCGCACCAGCCTCAGCCCCAGCTGCCGTCTCCCCCACAGCCGCCCAGCTCCCCCACCTCAGCCCTGGCACCGCCAGGCACAAGCACCGCCCTGGGGGGCTTCCTAGGGCAAACTGGCCAGCGCAGGGATCCCCCATGTTACTGTCAGCATCACGTGGCTCTGATCCGGGGCAAGGCACTGCCTGGCACAGGGAATGGGACATGGGGCCTTTCCCCTCTAGGGGGCGCTGGCTCTGATCCGGCCCTAGGGCGAGGGCACTGCCTGGCTCAAGGGGGCAGGGAGTGGGGTACGGGGCCTTTCCCCACTGGGGGGCACCAGTTCCAGCCCCCTCCAGTTTGCTGCAGGCTCCCCAAACCCCATCTCTGGGGCCCTGCCCCCCACTCCGCCCCCCGCCCCCGGGTCGTTAGGAGCCTTTAAAAGAACGAAATGATAAAGAACCCAACTCAAGTCACACAATCCCCTGCCCCTCCCCCGCCCGGCCCGAGGCTAGGCCCCCGTCCCCCCCCCGTCCCGGGAACAGCGGGTGGAACAGGCCGGCTGCTCGCCGGCGCTGCCAAGAACCTCTCCGTGCACGTCCCCTCCGCGGGCACGTGGCCCCTCCCCTGGCACACGGTGGGGGGGGGGCAGGATGCTGATGCGTGGGGACAAACTCGAGGGGGCACCTCCTGGTCCCCAGGGGGAGAGTAGGGGCTGCTGGGAGGACATCGGGGGGGCATCGTGCCCTGCTGCTGGTGCCAGGCTGGCCTGTGTGGGGCGCTCCCCTGCTGCCCCCCACATTCCCTGGGCCTCCGTCCCCATGCCAGGGCCGCCCCCCAGCTCGGGGGGAGGTGCCAGCTCGGGCAGGTGTCCGAGGGAGCCCCTCTCCTGGGGGGGCGGCACGTTCCCCTACCACTGTGCCCAGGCCCCTCCGCCTCGCCCCTGCTGGCGCGGCCATGTGGGTGGGGCGGGGTGTCCGTGGCGGCGGCTTGACACGTCCTGGGCTCCTGACGCAGATGAGGTTATTTCGGGAGCAGGTGCAGTCTCGCTGCATGGGATTATCACCTCCCGCCAGGCGCTGGCCCAGCCCCCGCCGCCCCCCGCCTTGCCGGGCCCTGCTGGGGGGGGGGGGGCCTTCCCTCTCCCTGTCCTGCCTGCTACAGGCTTTGCTGCTGCCTGATAGCTGTGCTGAGAGCGGGCACCGTCAGGGTCAGTGCCCCGGGCACCTGGCTGGGATGGCAGGGGAAGGGTCTCCCTCGGGGGAGGATGGGGGAGTCCAGCGTGAGGGGTCGTTCCTTGCTTCTCGAACGCATGTCCCAGTTTCCCCAAAGCAGATGGCAGGGGGCGCTGCTGGGAACCCAGGACTCGGACTCCTGGGTTCTCTCCCCAGCTCTGTTGTTTTGGGAAGGCACCTCCCTTGCCGTCCCTCCCAGGAGATGCGGCTGGGATGAGGCTCCCCAGCTGGGTAAAGTGTGGGTTCGAAATGGGCTGGAGGCGGGTGCTGATCCCGGGGCATGTGTGCGGGGGGGGGGCGGGTATGGGAGGGAGGGTTGTTTCCGGTGGGGGGAGGAATCGCAGCTGGAGCCGGGATCTTTGATGCAATCC
>NW_020694371.1:0-14950 GCF_002925995.2 Terrapene triunguis
ATATATATATATATCCATTGAATGAATTACTCGGACTAGATTCTCTTCTATTCACAAGGACAACGTTACCAGCTAGCTGTCAGTATTTGTACAGCCACTGGCTTTCATGAAAGTCTTCTCAATGCTTCACCTCTCTCTTATTCGCCCCCTCATTGCCATATATCTGAGCACCACTCAGTCATTCATTTTTTACTCCTGTGAAGTAGGGAAGATTTATTATTCCTATGTAATAGATAAGGAACTGAGTCAGAGAGAGAGGAAATGATTTAGCCAAGTTCACCCAAAAAAACTTGGCAGACCTGGGAATTGAACGCAGATCGCCTGAGTCTCAGTCCTCCATCCTAGCCCTGTACAGAATGCATTATTCACCATTGGTTATTCTCCAGTTTACATTTCAGTCATCCAATCAGGAAACAGGAAACATACTAAGTGGCCAATCAGTCTGAAGCAAGTGAGTATTCCCCAGCCTGAACTACTAGGAGAATATTTATGAATAAAGAATATATTTGCAGAAACCAGGACGGGTCTGTGAACAATAAATCAGTCAATCATCAGTCTCTTGGGCTCAATAAGTACTATGTGTGGGGTTCACACAAACATGATTCATAACTAGGGTTATTGTTACAAAGCGTGCCCAGTCGTTATTACTGAATACACCAAGTATTCTGAGCAGGAGCACCAAGAATAAGATCTTTAAAGAGAGGATAGATATTTTTCTCTCAAAAGCACAACCTGATTCTTGCCATGTTATATTTTAAGCCTGCAAAAATCAGAAAGGTGCTTCTATTTCTTTCAAAGACCAGTGTGATATCTCATCCATTTGTATGTATGACTTGTAGATCAAAGTCTATAGTCTACTGAATCTTCCTACTTAGAAATGAATCGCTCCAATACCATTTCTGTAAGATAATCCAGACAATACCTTCAGGACACTTTTATAAAGACTGTTATCTCAGAAACTCAAAGATCCTGACCTATGCAGTTGGAGGATTTCTCTCTAATCCTAACGCACTTTAGAAATCTAACACAGTTAAGGGCTCAGCCCATGTATTAGACTTGCTGCCATGTATGTGTGTCTATGATAAGATCTGTTGCATTAGAGGAACACACACACACACACACACACACACACCCTGCAATCAATGAAACTTTATAAACTGGTTTGTTTGCACAAAGAGGCTGGTTTCAAAACCTGAAGTAGCCAAAGAATAACCTTGGAGTAAAGTATATCCCTTAGAGCTGACGTCAGAACATTCGGGGCGTGGGACGGGCGGAAATCAGTGGTTTATCCAAAGCTCATTGTAGTCAGTAGAAAGATCCTTTTTACTTCAATGTGCTTTGGCTCAGGTCCTTAGTGATCACTGCATGGAAAATAGCACTTGCTATGAAATGTTCCTGCTTGTTGCCAACATAGGCACAACTCCCAGATCATAACAAAACGGTCATCTCATACATAGGACTTTAAAATCCGCTGGGTGTCCCCCACCCAGCCGCCTGCTTCCTCTACACTCAATCTCCTTATTTACCTAGACAGGGAGAATTTACATAGACGTATAAGCTCATGTACACTGCCATCTAAACAGGCCCAAAACTTCAAAGCTATAACTGGGAAATCAATATACCCTCCGCTTTAGTCCATTAATAAAAAACAAGGCTGGAGCTGGCAGAGACGTTGCAGATAGACAGCAATACAAAATATCTCCTGGGAGCAGGAGTGGGGAAGGGTAAATACACCAAGGACATAAATCAACATGCTCATGCTGCATTTAAAAAAAGTTACATTTCCCCACTCCAGCCTCACGAGGCTGGAATCACTCACAGAGGTAAATCACAATGCACCGGCGATTACGGTGTTATTTGTAAGGTGAAAACTGCAGCGGAGGAGGTAGGCATAGAACGCTCAATTAGCAAGCCGTGTACACGGCACGCGTCCATTTCTGCAGTTTAATTTAATTGCAAGGAGAGCAATCAACCTTCCCGGGTTCGTAAAGCACGCATTCTGCTTTCACTGGACTCGGGCGTACTGCATTGATCATTATCCATGACAGAGGAGCAGGGAGGAAAAGCAGCAAGAAACAGAGGTAAACCCCAGGAATACAGTTCGTTTTAAAACACCTCAATGAACTTGAACGTGACTCATTTACAACCTACCGTAAACCCTTCCCTCAGAAAATAGCATTGGGCCAACAGACCGCCGTTGGATCTAGAATCTGTACATCAGAGAAACAGACTAAGAGCATACACACCCCTAACAATTACTGTTGGAAGTGTCATGGCGACCCACTCACGGACGTCGGCAGCGGGGATCAAACCTGGGACCTCTGGAGCTAAACACATGAGACTCACATCTGTTAGCCAAGACTGTAGCAGGCTCATCATTTCTAGGGGCCCTAGCCACCACTAGAGGGAGACAAAGCGCCCCTCCAAGCAAGCTGGGGGTTACCTCAGAGTTCTGTACATATGTAAATAGCTAATAAACGGAAAAGGTGCCAGTAGGTGGCACTCGAGAACACATGGGCTTTGTAGGCCTAATAAAGTCCCTTGTGCATGGCAAATGGCTTCCTTTGTGCAGCTCTGAACATTTATAACCCAGCAACAGTTAGTGGAACACAGCCACAGGGAAACACACCTCTGTGACCTAGCCAACACGTGGGACCAGCGGAAGGACAGGCTGACCCTGGGGCTTATGTGCAACACAGAGTTTGTACCTAACGAGAGAAAAACCGGGGAGAACGCCAGTTCAGACTAGCTGGGGAGGCGAGCGTTAGGGAGATGCATGTGGGCAAGCAGGAGACAGGCCAGATGAGATCACATACAGCGCAGCGCACAAGGCATAAAGCAAGGCTGAAACGGCCGACATCTGCTTCTCGGCTTTGACTGTGTAACGACTCTCAGGAACGCAGGGCATCCGTGCATTCGGAGGGTCTCCCTTGGAGTTTGGTGGAACCAGTGAGCATCCAGCATCCTGGGGGGGAAAACAGCTACTGATGGTTTGGGTAGGACTTTATTATAATCTTTTGCCCTCCACTATAGATAGCATGGCCTGTAAATGCTCCACCACCTTCCATGCTTCACAGATGACCCAGGCCAGATGAAGTGAGAGAGGAGATGGCTGGACGGCCAGCGGTGGAGAGCCCGCCCCAAGCCCTGCTGACCGCAGTGTAGAGTTTTTTGGTTTGGGGTTTTGTTTTTGTTTTTTTAAGGCCGTGACTGTGTGAAACTTCTCCGTCGATCGACTCTGAAATCCTTGCCAAACCATCGGGTCTCCCAGGAGAACGCTCAAAGTAACCGTCGCTTTTTTTCCATGCCGAGTGCCAACTCCCCCTGGAGCCAGAACAGCACCCGGTACAAAGCGGAGAGAAATGCTACAGAGAAAACTAACCCCACACAAACAAGGGAAAGGAAATCCCATTTTTTAAAGTTTTCTGTTTTCCTAGCTTGAAAAGGCTCCAGCTGATGCGGCCTCTTTCAATAAGAAATAAAGGAAATGGGACAGGGTTAACTAGGCCACACTGAGAAGAGAGAAATCAGGTAAATTGTTGTTTTCCACCTTTCAATCATCGTCACTTTTAATTGGATCCAACAAGACAGTGAGCCTTGTGGCCCCGACCCAACAAAGCAGTTACACATACTTCAATGGCACTGCTTAAATGCTGACACTTAAGCATTTAAGCATGACACCGGGGAGGGATAGCTCAGTGGTTTGAGCATTGGCCTGCTAAACCCAGGGTTGTGAGTTCAATCCTTGAGCAGGGCCGGCTTTAGGCCAATTCGACCAATTCCCCTGAATCGGACCCCGCCCCTAAGAGGGCCCCGCGCCCAAGCCCCGGTACGGTGTACTGGCAAGAGCCGGTGTGCTGTACCCGGGTGGCCTGGCTTCCCCAGGGGGCAATTTAAAGGGCCTGGGGCTCCCAGCAGGGGCTGGAGCCCCAGGCCCTTTAAATTGCCACCAGAGCCCCACTGCTGGAGCCCTGGGGTAGGGCTGCGGGGCTCTGGGAGCTATTTAAAAAGTCCGGGGCTCCCATTGCTTCTACCGCCCCGGCCCTTTAAATAGCCGCTGGAGCCCCGCCGCTTCCCCAGGGCTCCCGTGGCTATTTAAAGGGCCGGGGCGGTGGAAGCAGGGGAGCCCCGGGCCCTTTAAATAGCCCCCGAGCCCCGGGCTGCTGCTGCTACCCCAGTGGGGGAGGAAGGAGGAGGGAGCACTTACCGTATAGGGTGGGCTGTACCCACACCCCCTGCCCACAGCCAGCCCCTGCCGCACTCCCTGCCCGCACCAGCCCTGCACCCCCGGCCCTGCCCACACCAGTCCTGAACCCCCTGCCCTGCCTGTAGCCAGCCCCGCACCCCCTCCCCTGCCTGTAGCCAGCCCCTGCCGCACCCCCCTGCCTGAAGCCAGCCAGTCCCGCACTCCTCTGTCTCCAGCCCTGCCAACCCATGCCGCACCCCCCTGCGGCCCTGCCTGAAGCCAGCCAGCCCACCCCACACACCCCTGTCTCCAGCCAGCCCCGTACCCCTTGCCCTGCCTGCAGCCAGACCCTACCTCCAGTCAGCCCCTGACCTGCCTCCAGCCAGCCCCATGTCCAGTGGTGCCCTGCAGTTCCCAGGGCAGTAACCCTGCACACTTGCTTCAATGAGGGGGGCAGGGAGCAGCTGGGACCCACACATGTGCACACACCCCCAGGGAGTGGCGGGGACTCACACATGTGAAACTGAGCTCATTTCTAGTTCAGGCCCATCTTTTTAAAAAAGAATTTTAGGTAGGGTTAACATACATCCGTATTTTCCCGGACATGTCAGGCTTTTTGGTTCTTAAATCACCATCCGGACGTATGGTAACCCTATTGGTACAAAAAATACATACTGTGGCACATCCCTTAAATCAGAACTTTCTATAGGGAACCGGTTGCTAAGAAATGAAAGGCTTTTTTTTTTTTTTTTTACTTTTTTTTTTTTTTAGTCATCCCTGCCGGGGCCCCGCCGAAAATGTTCGAATTGGGCCCCGCACTTCCTAAAGCCGGCCCTGTGAGGGGTTCATTTAGGGAACTGGGGTAAAAATCTGTCTGGGGATTGGTCCTGCTTTGAGCAGGGGGTTGGACTAGATGACCTCCTGAGGTCCCTTCCACCCCTGAGATTCTATGTGCGTAAGTGCTGTGTGGGATCCTGGTGCGAGTGTTCCCTGCCTCGCAGGAGTGAGTAGTCGTGCAGCCAGTGCATGCTGTGGCACAGGCCAGTAAAAGAGCTCACTTGCATGTCTGTGTTGGGGCTGGGGAATGATGTTGCGTTTTAGAGACAAATATTAGATTGCACACATGTTCCCCTCCCCCGTAGATTGGTGGGAACGGGAGGCATAGAGCGCTAATTCAGATATCAAAATGCCATGGTAAAATGTACACTGATGGCGTAACACTGAATTGTGGGTAATTAGGAAATTTCCATTTCGATTCAAATACAAATTAAGCTCCAAGTTGTCATCAAAGAAAAGACGAAGATGAGGATCAAAGTGAGGCAACACTTTGGGAAAGGAAAAGATTAAAGAAAGTAAATTGAACAAGATTTTAAAGCGATATTAAAAGGTGTTAATGCAGCTAATGAAGAGAAATGCAGGCTATTCAATTAACATTTCTAGCAAGGAGAGGAGAGCGTTCTACACCTCCGCTAGAACATCAAAGGCTGAACGTTCTCTTATTAAAAGAGAACATAGAATATTTAAGAGGCAGAATAGATTAAAATAGATTTAGGATAATTATGTCTACATCCATAGTGGCAACAGTTTATCATTATATTCCAAAAACAAATCTAATAATATGTGCTGCACACTGTGCTTAGAAACATGCTTTGAAGTGTCTGGAAAAAGCAGCAATTAAACTAAAGTATAGATGGGTGTGTGGTTTGTCTTGGTAACGGGACACTTGAAATGACCAGCTGAAGTTATGAACTTTGCCCCACTCCACCCCCCCCAAACAATGCAGTGAAGAGCGGTAATATCACAAATGAAAGGGTTGTCCACTCCTCCTGCACTAAGCATCGGAGGAATAAACTGCACTGCTACCAAAGAACAAAAGGATAGTCCGACTGGCTTATTAATCCGAGCTGACGATCCCATGGTGGGAGCCAGAACAAGAGAAAGCTCGCCGGACCCTTCAAGTGAAATTAAGGGACGTGTGTTATCACCAACAGGGCCAACCGCTCAGGCTCACCCTTGGATCATCCTCAACACGACGAGCTCACAACAGCTTGGTCACAAAGCGGCGCCTCCTCTTTCCTTCGAGCTTTATTTTTAAAAAAGTTCCAGGCAAACGCAAACAGACAGAGCGGCCCAAAAACCCACAAGTGCCAAATGACAAGCCAAAGGCTACTTTCGAAGCACCGCTCCAGTGCTTTGGTCCTGCTGCCAGAGGTGAAAGTAAGCCTGTACGGTACGGTATGGTACGGCGTACCGGCAAGAGCCGGTACTTCGTGCCGGACCCGGCTGGCGATTTAAAGGGTCCGGGGCTCCCTGCAGCGGCCAGAGCCCCTGGCCCTTTAAATTGCCTCCCGAGCCCCACTGCCAGAGCCCTGGGGTAGCGGCAACAGGGCTCCGTCAGCGATTTAAAGAGCCCGGAGCTCCGCTGCAGTAGCAGTGGCTGAGCCCCAGGCCCTTTAAATCGCCCCAGGGCTCCCAGCAGCCTCTGCAGCTGGTAGCTCTGTGGGTGATTTAAAGGCTCCGGGGCTCCCAGCCGCAGCCCCGGGGCCTTTAAATCTTGATTTAAAGGTCCCTCCTCTTCCGGTTGAGGCCACGCCCCTGCCCAGGGCTCTGACGTACCAGTAAGTCCTTTAACTTACTTTCACCCCTGCCTGCTGCCAGCATGGGCCCCCACAGCACGCTGGCACTCCGCAGCCTCTCAGAGGCATTCGGCAAACTGCCCAGCACTCCTGTGCTGCCATCAGTTCTAGTCAAACCTAGCTTCTTCCACGCTTGCTGTGTGATGGATGCTCCTACTGGAACTCCACGGGGTTATTTTTACAAAGCACATACATTGACCTATTTACAACCACCCCCGTGCTACGCACCTCAGAGCAAGTGCAATACAAACGCCTCCTTTCCGCCATGCACCCTGGTTCGGTGCCGTGCACAAATTGGCGCTGCTGCATCTTCACCCAATAGGTGTCGCTAGCAGGTTCCGCAATGGGGACAGTACTTTGTAGCAGGAGTGGGGGGAAAGACTATAAATGAGCCCTTTATTCAGGGCAAAAGCCCAATTATTCGCCCACTGGAACCAATGGGATTTGCAGAGGCCCATCAGAGCAGAGGTGATCTGGGGACAGTGCTGAAAAGCACTTTGGGGGAAATGATGAGGTTTTGAGTTGTAGTCGGAGAGTTTAGGGCCAGAAGGGACCCCCCAGATCATCTGGTCTGACCTCGTTTAGCACAGGCCACTCCGACCCCCCAGCACCCGCACACTAAACTCAGCAGCCGAAATGAGACCCAAGTCTAACAGCCCCCCGGGAATGAAACAATGATGTGCCACAGGGAGAGAATACGAGGCCCTGAGACACGCCGGTGCCCGAGGTCTCTGCGAAAGCAGGAAAATGATTCCGTGAGATCTACACAGAGATTCCTGGCAAATGACCCACACGCTGCAGAGGAAGGTGAAAACCCCCCAGGGTCGCTGCCAATCGGATCTGGAGGGAAAATCCCTTCCTGACCCCACATGTGGCGCTCAGTTAGACCCTGGAGCCTGTGAGCAAGAACCGGCCAGCCATGCTCCTGAGAAAGAGAACACTCCGTGCCACCTCAGAGCCCTGGCCCTCCTCATCCAGGGTCCCATCTCCAGCCTTGGCCATCCCTGGTGGTCCAGAGGAAGGAATTTAAAAAAAAAAAAAACCCAGAAAACATGCGTTTCCTCTCTGAAGTTGAAACATCAGTGGCATTACGGTCACCCCCAGAGGCTGCACCCAGGATACCCCCACCGCAACCACGCCGGGCTCGGTCTCTCTGTACGTTCTACCGCATGTGCCCCTCTCTAGCTCCTGCTTGTGCTTGGCTTTGTCTTGCCCATAAAGGCTTCTCAGGGCAGTAATGTCAAACTTCCTTAGCCAATCAACAGAGAAATATCTTTGCACGCACACACCCATCCATCTTGGGCTGGGCTCTGAGGTCTACCCCTCGTGTGCCTGGCATGGGTTGAGGTGGTGAAGGATGAAGGTGGCTTTAAATCCCCTGTGTGCCACCCCTCATCCACCCACCCATAGAGGTGCTGCCAGGCACCTGGCTGATTGCAAGGCACAAATCAGATCAGCCCTCAGGGTATTCGAAGTTGCACCAGCTACCTATGGCCTTAAGAAGCCATTCGCCAGCTAGGGTTAACTGGGACATAAGTAATCCCAGACCCTTCGCCTTTCCTCAGGCCACACCTACTGTCCAGGGGGTGGCCTGGGAACTCCTGCAGTAGGTCAACCCTGATGACTCTGATACCCCGGGGGAATCCACAAGTGGCCAGATCTTCTCCCTGGCTTTAAGGCAACCGGCCAGCAGCACAACGCTGCCCTGACGCAAGGCACTGACACAGAAAGGCATCTCACCGACACACAATGTTCACGCAGATCAGGCGCTGGGGGTGCAGAAGCACAAAGCCACCAGGTTTTCAGAATTATTTTCTTTCTGGTTAAGGAAAGACAGATACTAAATTAACCCCCAGGCAAGATGTCGGCAGATTAGAATCTATGTGTATTTAATTTCCTCTTGAGATTCCGAGCAGCTTCTTAAGAACACAGGAGACATCGGTGCCGCGTTCTAGGGTATCTCCGGCTGTGGACGAACCAGCTCAGACAATACAAAACCACCCCGAGCATCAGCCGAGCGTCAGGAGAGTTTCAGCCAGCAGCATTTGTGGCCACCATAGCTTTGCATTTTCAGACACTATCTGCACTTCCTGAATTTGACCCAATAACCTTTACTGAGCACTCTAGTGTGTGGGTTTTTTTTAAATCTGAAGAGCAATAGAATTGGGACCAATTTGAAAGGGAGGCATCCCCGACAAATACCCCGATGCTGCTAACACAACCCCCCAACTGAGCCTCTGGCCCTCCCATCTCTACAGGCCACCTATGAGCAGCTGCCTCCCTCTGTACCGGTGCCCCCTCCAACTGCTCCAAGGCTGAGGCTCCATCTCCATCTCCCAGCCCCACCCTGCCTGGCCCACACATGCCTCTTGTCACTCCCAAATGATGCACCCTGGACTTTTGCAGCTTGGACCCAGGGAATTTCTGGAGCAAAGAGGTTCTGATCATTCTGTTGGAGTCCGAGTCTCTCTCCACCTTAACCCAATCTTCTTGGGACACCTAGGGCAGTTCTTTTCCTTTACACACAGGCTGCCCGGTGCCTCTCCAATGCCAATCCAGACACATTAGCAGGCTAGCGTCTTGCTGCTGCTAGGCAGCCATTGGCAGTAAGGGGTTAAACTGAAAGGACCAGAAGCTGAGCCGATGGAGCATTTCATATCAGCTGAAGCTAACAAGGGCTCGTGCATTTTACCCACAGTTCTTTACCTTTTCTCTCATACAAGTCATACCCCAAACAGCGCCCGGCCCTGGCATCTGTCAAAGTCACATACAGCTGCCAGTCACAAAAGATTCCCTCTTCCTCACGTGCATTTCCTCTCCACGCCTCCGAACCGTTCTTGTTTCCAGTTCATTGAATTTGCCACTGAGCTGATTCACAATGTCAAAATCTCCCGTGGCCATCTCACATAGCACCTCCATCCCAGCACTTCCATCTGCTCCCTGAACGCCTCCGTCCAATGGATCACAGCCCAGGCGAACTCCACCTTCCCCAAAGAATGAGAGTCCGATCACAGCTTAGCCGCTCCACGCACCCCCACCCACCCACCCCCGCCTCTCCCCATTCATGTCAGCTGGTACCTAGATCTCGGTACCCTACCTGCGTGCCCCCTCTCCCCAGGCAGTGGGGCTTTTTCCTCAGCTCTCTCCTCAGCCACCCCACTCCGCCCCCTGCCTGTACCATTCACGATGCCCGGATTTTCACACCTGCAGCCCAGGTGTCTCTTAGGGAGCCAACTCTACACCTTTCAGCGACACAGGGCAGGTTTAAGCTGTTCCCCTTCCATCACTGTTCAGCATCAAGCTGTCCTAGAGGGGAGCTCCTGATAAGCACTTGAGCCTTGTCCTGCTTGCAGGAGGTGTCACTTTTCATCTTATCATGTTTCATCATCAGTAGGTTCTGACTACACAATTCAAGCACATTTCCTCCCTTGTCCTTTCCACGCTGGCCCCAAACCCGCTTCCAGCCGTCAAAGTCTCTTAGCACTTGGATGTTAAGGTCTCCGAGAAGCAAGAACAAATCATGCCCTTGTCTCCTGGGAGACTTGATTAACAACACTTCTCCAGCTTTGTGGGTGGGAAACTATCTTCAGTGCAGTTAATTTTCTATACCCCACTCCCTCCTCCGGAAAACCATCAGCAAGTCACTGCGAAACGTGCGAGAAGGGGCAGTTTGCCTTTGCACAAGAGGGTGCTTCTGTGGATTGGACACTCCTGAAAAGCAAACCTTTACTTTGCAATAATTGAGCATTTCTCTGAAAGAGAGTTAGTGAAACAGGCAGGCTTCGGGATAGAGGGTTGAGCCTGGTTAGCGGAGGGAAGGCAGGTTCTTTGCATTCAAGGCAGGATGTATAAAACACACTGAAGTAGCAGTGCTCATTATTCCAACTGCCAGAGGATTTTGTTGAAGAGCTGCAGAGGCTCCGCCGCATGGCATAAGTCGGGTGACCTGAGCACCTTTATTGAAACAGCAGTAGAATCCGCTGGCTCTTTGCCATTAGAAACAACCTGAACTGGTTTGATTAATAGCATACCTGGGAACTCACCCACCTGCCCCTCTGACAAGCTGGTTCTCTGCACAGCTGTTTGATGGAGCTGGCTGAAGTTTAGTCTGGAGAAAGTCTCCCCACAAACCAGTTGAATCGGGACAGGCATTCCTCATGGGGAACACATCAGTTCTGATGACAAAGTTTGATTTTCCCGGGGGAAACATCCAGACAAAGCTTTTCCTTTTGACTTAAAATGTTGTTTCACTTTGATTCTTCAGTTAAAAACCCAACACGACATTTTAAGTCGAAAGGAGACAAAACAAATTTGTTTAAAAAATGTCGGTTCAGAACATTTTCATTTTGACGCCATTCAAAACTCCCTGTGGGAAACCTAACATTTTACCATTCCAAGTTCTGAACAAAGATTTTTTCATTCCAAATTTTTCCAACCGGAAGAATGTTGGTTTTCCCGCCAGCTCCACTTTCTGAACTTAATCTTGTAATGAAGCAATTTGGGTGAGTTTTCCACTGCCAGTTGCTGGGTGGAATCAGAACTGCTCTTCCATCTGCACGCCAGAACTTCTGATCAGACATGATGTGCAGCGCAGTGACAACTGAGGAGGGCTGATCAAACAGCAAGTGTGAAAAAATCGGGACAGGGGGTGGGGGATAATAGGAGCCTATATCAGGGCCGGCTCCAGGGTTTTTGCCGCCCCAAGCAGCGGAAAAAATAAATAAATAAAAAATTAAAAGCCGCGATCGGCGGCAGCTGTACCGCGCCACTTTCTTCTTCGGCGGCAATTTGGCGGCACGTCCTTCCCTCCGAGAGGCACCGAGGGACCCGCCACCAAATTGCTGCCGAAGAGCCCGACGTGCCGCCCCTTCCCCTTGGCCGCCCCAAGCACCTGCTTGCTGAGCTGGTGCCTGGAGCCGGCCCTGGCCTATATAAGAAAAAGACTCAAAAATCGGGACTGTCCCTATAAAATCAGGACATCTGGTCACCCTAGGAGCGCTAGATTCACTATAGTATCAACAAAAACTCCGTCGAATGAAAGAGGTGTATTTTGGGTGGTAGGGCTAAGTTGTTAACCTTAAAAACTTGCAATCCTATTCCAGGCAATTGAGGTGCACAGTGGGAAGCACGGCATAAGGTGAGGAGATGCTGCAAGGAGAGAAATCGCTGGAGAAAAGGCGAGTGTTAATTTCATCGTTCAAATGGGAGCAGCGGCTCTCCCCACTTACACCCATGGGCAGCGCATGAACAGCCGGCTGGGGGAGGCTAGCCCCCAGCCCCACCCCTTCTGCCTGAGGCCCCACACCCCTTCCACGCTGCAGAGCCCAAAGACCCCCCCCCCCCCCCCCCCCCCCCCTGCCCCCCGCCCCACCCCCGAGTGGGAGGCGCAGTCCCAGCCTTTCCCCCCTCCCCGGAGCGTTGGAAGGGCAGGTGTTGCAACCCGAGCCAGGGCCACTCCACAGGGAGACTAGAGCCACCCGGAGCGGAAGCAGGAGGCGGGTCTGGGGACGGAGTATGGGCGGGGCCATGCCTGGCTGTTTGGGTGGAGACAGCCTCCCCCAGCCTACAATACTGACTGCCCATACACCTAGCAAAAGCAAGATGTAGGCTGTAGCACTAACCCCGGTGGGTTTTCTCATCAGAAAATGCTGATTCATCAAAACCAGAGCTTTGCACTGAAACTTATCCGATTCAGAGCAGAACTGGACCCTGGATCACCCACATCCCAGGCAAGCACCTGAACCACTGGGATACCAGCTTTTCTGGGGAGGTGTGGTCCTCTCACTTGAAATTTTGAAAGGTCTTGTTCTTGTTCCAATGTGGAACAAAAAAATAAATAAACTAAAATTGAAACCTCAATATTTTTTGTGAAATAGAATTTCTGTATCCTGGACAGTCCTACTCATAATTTGCACTGTGCATTTTTCAGTTTGTTGGCAATTCCAGAAAAAAAAATCATTGAGGATTAAATGAAACTGTTTGTTTTGATTTTGGTCATTTTAAAATGTTTTTGATTACTTTAAAAAAAAAGGACATTTTGATAAGAAAAGTTGGTTTGAATAAAAAAAATTGAAATGTTTCACTTCAAAAATATCAAAATGAAACATTTCAATTTGGGAATTTTTTTTCGACCAAAACAATTTGGCAGCACCAATATGAATTTGCAAAATGTTAATGTCACCAAATCCGCAGTGTTTGCCCAAAAAAAGTTTCATATGAAAAATTTTATTCAGTTCTACTCTGTATTTATAACCACTCATCTTCCATCTCTTACCTTGTTTCTCCTCCTGCCTTATCACATGCTTATTTAGGGCTAAATCTTGCAGATGGATCCGGACAGCCAACCCCCTGTGCCTAGCCACATCTATCTGCAGGATTTTGGCCTTAACTTGTAAACTCTCCAGGACAGGCACTGTTTCTTCACTTGGATTGGTGCAGCACCCTAGCACAATGGGACGATAAGCCTGATGAGGGTATTTGGGTGCTACATTAGAATAAGTAAGTGATCGATAAAACAAAACTGAATAGAGTCAGCTGAAAAATTTCACCCAAATAGTTTTATTCACCGAAAAATGCAGATTTGGGACAATCAAAACTATTCACAAGTTTTGGTCAATTTCGTCAATGTTTTTTTTTTTTTTTTTTGCATTTTAAAAACCCAGAAAACATAAGAAAATGTTTAACTTTTTTGCTTTTCCCAGTAATTTGAAAAATGAACATTTTGGTTCAAACCTCAATGAATCTTATTGCTGATTTCAGCCATTGAACCAAAATATCGGTTATTCACCCTGCTCTAGAGCAGAAAAAGAATTCCCAATGAATAATTTACTCCAGGAACTTCTCCTCCTTTCTGCTTCATGGAAAGTTACATATTTGTCTCTTTTATTCAATAAAAAATAAAATATTTTGCACAATATAAAAATATGTTGAATCCAGTTTATCCTGAAAAGTTACTAGGGTTTTTTCCCAGCTGCAACAACATCTCTGAGAATAAGTTGGCTCATGTAAGTGCCAGGCATTACTCTACAGTGAATGTATAAAACAAGAGTAGGGTTGTAGACTGTTTATAGTGTCAGAGGGAGTATCCTTTGCTGTAACTTAAATACTAAGCTAGGAGTTACCATAACCAGCGTCTGTATATTAGAAGCTGGTGAAATGTTCACAATAAACCTAAAACCATGCAAAACTCCCTTGGCTCTGGCTGTCATTCCAGACTCCAAATTCACATTGTTATCCAGCAGAAGGGTCACCCAGTTTTAAGTGAATTTTGTTGCATCAAGCTGATGAGAAATTCAGTTTCATATGGTTTTGACATGAAACTGAGACAGTGGGACTCAATTTGCTTAAGACTTTGGGTTCACTAGAAACTGAATCTCAAAGAAATTCATGCTTGTAATCCAGCTCGGCCCAAAGGGCCTATACCTCCGGCACAGGGGCCTGCAAAGCGAGCGCACTAACCTTCCCACAGCTCTCATAGGCTTGGCAATGACATTTGACGTCGACTGACTGCAGGAAATGAGGGGCGCTCGGGATCTAAGCGTGTTCCTATATCTGTGCCAGGCCTAGGGCTGGGAACATCTGTCGCTTTAGGAGGGAAGAGGATATTAATCAGTCTGTTTGGAGTTGTGAGGCCGTGTGACCTGATCCTAGGACGGGGGTCGGCAACCTGCCAAAGGTGGCACGCCGGCTGATTTTTAGTGGCACGCTGCTGCCAGCCGGGGTCCCGGTCGCTGGCCCCACTCAGCCCGCTGTGGGCCTGGATTACGGAACCCCAGACCAGCGGCAGGATGAGCCGCCCAACCCGCTGCCGGTCTGGGGTTCCGGCCACCGGCCCCTTGCCAGCCAGGGTCCCAGCCGCCGGCCCCGCTCAGCCCGCTGCCAGCCTGGATGGACAGAACCTGGGCTGGCAGCGGGCTGAGTGGTGCCGGCAGTGGGCTGAGCGGTGCCGGCAGCTGGAACCCCAGACCGGCAGCAGGCTGAGCGGCTCAGCACACTGCCGATGTGGGGTTTGTTCTGCCGCTCGCGCTGCCGGTCTGGCACGCAAAACCTTTTACTGGCACGCAAAACCTTAGACTTGGCACACCACTTCCCACAGGTTGCTGACCCCTGTCCTAGGAGATGCTGGTGC
>NW_020694372.1:0-1583 GCF_002925995.2 Terrapene triunguis
TCCTGTTTATGTAACACTTTAAAAATCAGCAAAAGGGTTATATAAATAAAATGTATTATGAAACAAAAGGCAAAAAACTATTCTGTACATAGTTTAGTCCTATTCAGTGTCTACTCGGCGCTTCTTGGCTTGTCTCTTGTATTCATTAAATGGAGCATCTCTTGTCACTGTCCAGCAATAGTCTGCAAGCATTGATGGGCTCCATTTGCCCTGATAGCGTTTCTCCATTGTTGGAATGTCCTGGTGAAATCGCTCGCTGTGCTCGTCGCTCACTGCTCCGCAGTTCGGTGGAAAAAAATCTAGATGAGAGTGCAAAAAATGTATCTTTAGTGACATGTTGCAACCAAGGCTTTTGTATGCCTTGAGGAGGTTTTCTACCAACAACCTGTAGTTGTCTGCCTTGTTGTTTCCGAGAAAATGTATTGCCACTAACTGGAAGGCTTTCCATGCCGTCTTTTCCTTGCCACGCAGTGTATGGTCAAATGCATCATCTCGAAGAAGTTCACGAATCTGAGGACCAACAAAGACACCTTCCTTTATCTTAGCTTCACTTAACCTTGGAAATTTTCCACGGAGGTACTTGAAAGCTGCTTGTGTTTTGTCAATGGCCTTGACAAAGTTCTTCATCAGACCCAGCTTGATGTGGAAGGGTGGTAACAAAATCTTCCTTGATTCAACAAGTGGTGGATGCTGAACACTGTTCCTCCCAGGCTCCAATGACTGTTGGAGTGGCCAATCTTTCTTGATGTAGTGGGAATCTCTTGCACGACTATCCCATTCGCAGAGAAAACAGCAGTACTTTGTGTATCCAGTCTGCAGACCAAGCAAGAGACCAACAACCTTCAAATCGCTACAGGTCTGCCACTGATGTTGGTCATAGTTTATGCACCTCAATAGTTGTTTCATGTTGTCATAGGTTTCCTTCATATGGACTGCATAACCAACCGGAATTGATGGCAAAACATTGCCATTATGCAGTAAAACAGCTTTAAGACTCGTCTTCGATGAATCAATGAACAGTCTCCACTCATCTGGATCGTGAACGATGTTGAGGGCTGCCATCACACCATCGATGTTGTTGCAGGCTACAAGATCACCTTCCATGAAGAAGAATGGGACAAGATCCTTTTGACGGTCACGGAACATGGAAACCCTAACATCACCTGCCAGGAGATTCCACTGCTGTAGTCTGGAGCCCAACAGCTCTGCCTTACTCTTGGGTAGTTCCAAATCCCTGACAAGGTCATTCAGTTCACCTTGCGTTATGAGGTGTGGTTCAGAGGAGGAGGATGGGAGAAAATGTGGGTCCTGTGACATTGATGGTTCAGGACCAGAAGTTTCATCCTCTTCCTCTTCCTCATCTGACTCAAGTGAGAATGATTCTGGAGCATCAGGAACCGGCAGTCCTTCTCCGTGGGGTACTGGGCGTATAGCTGATGGAATGTTTGGATAATGCACAGTCCACTTTTTCTTCTTTGACACACCTTTCCCAACTGGAGGCACCATGCAGAAGTAACAATTGCTGGTATGATCTGTTGGCTCTCTCCAAATCATTGGCACTGCAAAAGGCATAGATTTCCTTT
>NW_020694373.1:0-24273 GCF_002925995.2 Terrapene triunguis
GCCCGGGGCTCCCCATCCCATGTCACCGCCGCCCCCCCAGCCCGGGGCCCCTCATCCCATGTCACCGCCGCCCCCCGCCGCAGCCCGGGGCTCCCCGGCCCATGTCACCCCGCGGGGGCTCCCCCCGGCCGGCCCGCGCCGCCCCGGTACCTTGAGGGTCACGTCGCAGAGCTTGCCCTGCCTCCGGATCTCGCCCATCACCCCGTAGCCCCGGCTGGGCAGGTCCCCCACCGAGAAATGCACCAGGTCCTCGGGGTCCAGCTCCGGCTCGGCCGCCGCCTCCAGCATCTTCCCCGAGCCCCAGCCCGGGCCGCGGCCGCCGCGCTCGCCGCAGGGAGGGCAACGCGCGAGGAGACAGACGCCTCCGCCCGCGCCAGCTCCACGCTGGCCCCTCCCGGCCGCCGTAACCAACCAGAGCCCTCGGGCCCCGGCCGGAAACGGACTCCCCTCGCTTCCGCATTCTCCCGGAGCACTTCCGGACGCGGCAGGAAGTGGCGGTAGTCATGGTAACGGGGTGTACACCCACCTGCCTCAGCTTCGCCCCGGTGCCTGCGGCGCTGCGGGACCTGGAGCGACAGGAGCAGGCGGCGGCGGCGGGGGGAAGAGCGGCCGCTCCCTGTCAGTACCGGGTACCCGGGGCCCTGCCTGGTACTGCCCGGCCCCCGGCCCCTTCCCCGTCTCCATCCCGATCCCCGGCCAGCGCCCCCTTCCCGTCTCCGGCCCCTTCCCCTCTCCCCATCCCGATCCCCGGCCCCAGAAATCCTCACCAGCCCCGTCCTTTGCCCGGCCCCACCTCCCAGCGCCCCCTTCCCCAGCCTCCTGTTACCGTCTCCCCTTCCCATCCCCACCTCCCAGCGCCCCCTTCCCCGTCTCCATCCCCCGGCCCCACCTCCCCCTTCCCCACCCCCCTGTTCCCATCTCCTCTCCCCACCTCCCAGCACCCGTCTCCATCCCCCGTCCCCAGCCTCCTGTTTGCCCATCCCCACCTCCCAGCCACCCCATCCCTGTTATTGTCCCCATTCCTGTCCCCACCTCCCAGCATCCCCATCATCCTGTCTCCACCCTGTCTCCCTGTCCTCATCTCCTGTCTCCATCCCCATCTCCCTGTCCTCATCCCCATCCCCTCCCCAGCCATCTCTGTCCCCATGTCACCAACCCCATCTCTCAGACATCCTCATCTCCCTGTGACTATCCCCATCTCCCAGCCATCTCGTCCCCACCTCTCAGCCACCCCCATCTCTCAGCCATAACAATTACTGCCTCCACTTTCCCAGTGTCCCCATCTTCGTCTCCACATCCCAACCATCTCCCGATCACCACCACCATCCCCACTTCCCACCCATCCCTGTATTGCCACTGTTTTTTTCCCCTCATCCCAGCCATCCCTGTGTTGCCACTGTCTATGCAACTCGCTGTCCCCACATCGACACATCCCAACCAACCCCTCATCATCACCTCTTCCAACCTCACTTGCTGGATCACACCGTCCTCTTCCCCGTGTCCCAGCCATCTCCTATCTCCTATTGCCATTGCTCCCATGTCACCACCATCCTCATCCCTGTAGCATATCTGCCTCCATCCCCAATGTCCCAGCTGTCTCTGAGCTCACATTGCCACGGCTCCTGCATCCCATGTTCTCACCCCTGCATCACCTCCATTTCTGTACCCACATCCCAACGATCCTCATGCCATCTCTAATCCCACAGCCCTGTGTCACTGTTGGCTCTGTAACCACGTCCCAGGCATTTTAAAAACCTGGTTGACTACATGGCTTGGTAGATTGGTAATGGTCTATGGAGCCTTGTACTTCTAGGTCACTGGTTAAAAGCCTGTCTGCTGACAAAGTTGAAAGGCTATTTGGTGGCCTGTGTGGAATGACTTTGGTGGATCTCAATCAGTGGATAGGTGCCCATGTGACAAAAACAACCATCACAAGTGACACTAATTGGCATCCTTGTTGCAGTGACAGCAGAAAGGCCTTGCAAGGACTGAACGGGCTGTGGAGATTGAACTCCCTTTCTTATCCATAGCTGTGAACCTTCTGTCAATGGTAGAGAGTCACAGGAGCCACTTTCTTCTAACACTGAACGAGGAATTTTATTAGAATAAGAAAAATTGCATTAGCCCCAAGGCTATTCTCTCCCTCTCTGTGCTTCACCTTAGAGCTTCTGCTTAGAACCTTCTCCAGCTCCCTCTTTCTGCCTGGCTTCTTGCTACAGCTTTAAAGAAACAGTGCACCTATCCTCACAATCTTCTTGTCAAGGTAGAAGCCTATTGCTGTGGTACTGTGAAAGATTACAGTACCACTACCTGAACGGTACCTGTTCTTTGGATAAAGAAAGAACTTCACTCTCCGGGACTAGCAGTTGTTCACTAGCACTAAATACATTTTAAAGTAATAACATAGAAAGTGCATGTTCATGTGTATCTGTTTCATTTCCTCCAGGTGTCCCCACAAGCCATTATCTGTATTAGTTGGTGAGTATCATGAGTCTGATGAGATGGTGAGAATTTTCCAATCTAAGGGTCTAATCCTGCAAGTCCTTAGTTGGTGAAACTGTCATTGAGTCCTGTGGGAGTTTTGTGCATCTCGGGCTCACAGGATTGTATCCTAAATTAGATTAACAGTATGAATTAGACACAGTGCCTGACATACCACCAGACAATGGTCATATGTCAATGCAATGTAAAGGTTTTAATAATCCTCTCTGCTGGAGTGTTGATAAAGAAGGAAATCTTGAGGTGTTTGGATCCGGATTATGCTAGGAGTTTGGGTTATAAACTGAACTGGGTTTGGATTGGGTCATTTTAAATTCTTGAAAATCAGATGTTCGTGTGAGATTTTCAATGTCTTGGGCTAAAATTTGACAAAAATAACTTTTTTCATGATATTTCTGCCATGTTTAAACCAGAGCCAGAAAACACACGGTTGTAGTGGTGCGTTGGATCCGATCCCCATTCCACAAAATCCTATTGGATTTGGGTTCAGGGTGCCAGGTTTGGGCCTCGTTTAGTTTTAAGGAGGAATCTGAATGAAAAGAATATTGTCATTTGGTGCATTAAGAGAGGGTTAATTGAAACTAGAATTTGACCTTCCAGATGTCCTCTATTTTAGGAGCGCACACTAAAAGCATTTGCATCCAACCATTACTGAACTCTAGAGAGAGAGAACCAGGGTGCAGAATCGTGCAAAACCAAAGAGCCAAGGAAAATGACAAGGGAATCATTAGGTACAATTAAAGAGAAATCCCCCTCATATGAAATGAATACACATCCATGCCCTGGGTTGTGTTTCTTGAGACATTCAGATTGTTTGTAAAGTGCTTTGAGAGCCTCACATGAAAGGTGCTTTTCAGTGATCATGAGAAAGAAATGTCTATATTTTATTATTAATTTAAAAAATGAATCAGATGGATAATAAACCACCTAAAGCAGTGTAAGGAATGCAGAGCCTTGTTCTACATGGTATCGGTAATGTTGTAACCCTGTCTCAGGTCATTTGATCTTAGGTGAACAATACGCAAATGATCACCCTAGAAAGCTGATATACTAACATACAACACCCCAGGGGTATTCGCCCCTGTGTAATGGCCACTTTATGCTATCTATGCCCTTGGGAGGTGCAGAGCCCCTACAAAGGGGGGTGTTCTGGAGTGGTCCATGAATAGGTAGGGCCGGGCAGGAGGAGGTGTGGCCAGAGCATTCCTAGTTATTCTGAATTATTCCCTTTTACTCAAGGCCCACAGTGCCCATACTAGTTGCACAAGTTAAGGCAACTCTCAGATTGCAGGCTGTTTGGGGAAGGACCACATTTATCTCTCTGTCTGTATAGTGCTTAGCACAAAGTGGCCATAATCTTAATCAGAGAATCTGGGTGTCATAGTGAAATAATAATAATAATTAATAATGAATAAATAACATAGCAGCTTTTGTCCATGGATCACAAAATCCTATGTCTGATGTAAAACATTTTCATTAAAAGTTTGTGGCTAAATTGTTGCTGTTGTAGCACTGCGTCTTTAACACATCCTCCTGTTACTGTAAGAATTACATGGCTCAGTCTTTGCATTTATACTCTCTCAGTGACTTCCAGTGCTCTGTTTACAGGTGAAAAGATTATTTTTCCAGCTGTCAGCATCACTTAGTCACGCTGGGATCTGAAAATCAAGCTGAGCTCTCCCTGCCTCTCAATTCACCAGTGATCAAAAGTTTGCTGACAGAATCTAGGGCCAAATTCTGCACTCAGGTACACCACTGTAAAGATGGCCTAACTGCATCAGTGTCAATGGTTTTGTATCAGAGAGCAGAATCCAGCCGTTAGCTGAGAGTTGCATTGATGATGCATGAGGCAGAATAGAATCCATTTCATTCTCCTGTAGCTGTTTTGTTCTGCAGGACTAGCAGGAAGAGAAGCTTGTTTGTGTCAGTAAATAGCTAGAATTCAGATGCACAAGAAGAAATTGTAATGACTAAGAAGGTTTTTGCATGTTCTATTTTTACATGTTCACTTTTCTGACTTTAAAAATTTCCCTGCTTAGGCTAGATATGTGCCTATAGTTCCTCTTAATAAACCATAGTTAGAAACTACAGCTTAACATTTGTAAACAGTTTATTTTAAAAATTGATGACACCGCAGCCTACCTTTTGCTGATTAAAGCGTTTAAACTGTATTTTAGGGAACACAGTATTTTCTTGTAAACCTGATTTTCCCTTTTTCCCCTTCTTTTAGTTACAATGAGTGCAAAAGAAAGTAAAGTACATGCATTTGTGCGAGTCAAGCCAACAGCTAATTTTCCTCAAGACATGATCAAGTATGGGCCAGACAATAAGGTAAAGGAACAAGAGACATCAGGCGCATAATGGATCTAGACTCTGATTTAAGTTATGGTAGCAGAAATGAGGACTAACCCTGCTGCAGTTACACCAGGGATGAATTTGGCCCAATATCTCTTGTAGCACATCAACATTCTTCATCTCTGTCTTTTTAGAGCATAGATATTTACATCAGGAGAGATGTTAAGAAAGGTGTCGTCAATAACAAGCAGACTGATTGGTCCTTTAAACTGGATGGTGTTCTTCACAATGCCTCCCAGGATTCGGTTTATGATGCAGTAGCTAGGGACTTGGTATCCCAAGCTCTGGATGGCTATAATGGTAATTTTTTAATTGATATTTGTGTTATTTTAAGAAATAGTGGGGCTCCCCATCTGAGGATAAGATCCCTTGGATGTTACATTGGAGAAATGAATGAGTTCTACTGAATTTATTCTTTTGTTTTAAAACTTTTCTAGGCACTATAATGTGCTATGGGCAAACAGGAGCTGGTAAAACATACACCATGACAGGAGCAACTGAAAACTACAAGCATAGAGGAATCATACCCCGAGCTATACAGCAGGTACTGAAGTTTTGAATTAGAAAGGAGGGGAAGAAGGAGAAACTAGTACATCTGTCATATCATCTGTTGTCCTCTCAGTCCTGAGAAATTTGTTGACCACCCCAAACATGGGCTACAAGGTCATCACCAATCATTTTAACAGGAGATGGATATTTTATGGTCCTTAAAGAAGTTGTGGGACAATAAAAAAATCATTATGTTGCATCGTGATGTTCCATTGTAACACTGTGACCTTGTGCCGTGAGAGAGGTGACATTTCAATGCAATGAGATGACGTTGCATTGCGACATGCGGACATGTCATCCTGTTGCAACATAAACATGATGTCATGATGTGCAACTTTCTTAACCTCTCAAAAGGGCACTCTTTTGGGTGAAGATTCTTGTGTGCCTGCTCACAGAAGCACAGCTGAAAAGCAGAGTGAAGGGCTGACATAACCTACAGAAACCAAAGCTGGAAGGTGTTCTGCAACAGAACATTTTATTATTTGTTTCCAGTAGTGTACGGGGGTCCGGACTCACCCCTGCTGCACCTCCTGCTGGTCATCCAGGGAATTAGCTCACCAGTCTCTGGAGCGCCCTCTGCAGGCCGGTGATCTGCCTTGTCCTCTACTCTGGCCCCCATGTCCCTCCCAGGACCCTGGTGCCCCCTTGCTCTGGATGCTGCCCCCTGGCAATACCCAAACACTAGGTCTCCCCTCCCAGGGGAACCCCCACCCACTATCCCCACCTCACCTCAGGATAAGGCCACTGCCAGTCACCAACTAGCCCCCACTCTCTGGGGCAGACTGCAGTATAGGCCACTCATCATCAGCAAGGTTGGGTTTGGACCTGCTGCCTTGGCCTAGCCCTGGGCTGCCCTCTGCAACCCCCAGTACCCCTTGGCCTATTACCAGGCCACAGCCTGGGGCTATCTAATCTGGAGCTCCCCAGCCTTTCCCCAGCCCTGCTCCACTACAGATACCCTATGTCTAGCTCCCTACAGCCAGGCCCTTCTCTCTCTGAAGGCAGAGAGAGACTCAGAGTTTCTGGCTGCCCTGGCCTTTATAGGGCCAGCTGAAGCCTGATTGGGGCATGGCCCCAGCTGCAGCCACTTCCCCCAATCAGCTCAGCTTTCACTCTGCCTGCTCCCTGGGCTATCTCAGGCCCTTCCAGGCAGGAGCAGGTATCCACCCTGCTACAAGTAGCTACTGGGTTAGGTGTTTTCCGAGCATAAAAAAGAACTAATTCCTGCATCACAGAGCTGATCTCATTAGCTCATTGTTATACTGTCCTTAACTCCCGCCCGAGTAACTTCTTACTGGTTATATTCCTTGGTGTTAGTGTAAGTGCTGTTCATGCAATTAGAAAAAAGCAATTCAGCCAGCAAATGGAATGTTCTTTACTGTTTAGAGAAATCACAGAAAACTCTTGTTTTAGGCTTCCAACCCTTGACAGTGTCCCTTTAAAGGTATAATATTTTCAAAACCAGAATAATTTTGAAAATCTTATTAGAGCCGCTGCAGTCCTGCTGAGAGTGTGCCATATACTGACTGACTGATTTATAGTGATTCACATCCTGAAAAGCCACAAATTGATAGGAACCTTGTTTGTGAACTCAGACTGTCATTGACAAGCATATGATCTGTGCAGGTGTTCAGGGCAGTTGAAGAACACATCGATCAGTCCATCACTGTCCGAATGTCCTACCTGGAAATCTACAACGAGACTCTCTTCGACCTTCTCTCCACTATGCCTCATGACATGTCCGGTGACACTCACATGGCTGTAGTGGAGTACCCACAGGGTGTCTTTGTGAAGGGCTTATCTATGCATCCAGCCAGCCACGAGGAAGATGCTTTAAATCTCCTGTTTGAGGCAAGATAAAACAATGACTCACTATTATTTCTCATCCTTATTTTTTATGTTTATTTTTGCTGATTTAGCTGAGGAAAGGAAAGTTGTCTGGGGTTAGAGCAGAAGATGGGAAGTCATGGGTGAGATCCTCACTTCTTCTCCAGCCCCGGCATAAAACCCTGGTTCCTGCCAGGGAGGGTTCCCCTGGTGCAGATACTGTGGAAAACAGCATACGGCTGCTGTCCGAGAACCCCCTTGCAAGTCCTGGTATATTGGCAGTGCTGGGGTGAGGCTGGAGGTGGAAGAGGTGTGTCTGGGATGGGGCTGCAGCACACACTGCTGTGTTGATTCCAGGTAGCATTGTGGCCCATAGGGCAGGCCAGGGAGGCTGCTGTAACTTAGACAGGTCCCCAGGGTTGTCTAAATTATGCTGAGGGCCTCTCTAGCCCTAGAGCAGCCCAGGATTGGGAGTGCAAGCTGGCTTGTTTCCAGTGCGCTGGTGATCACATTTAGGAAGTCAACGACCAGCTTAAGCAGAGTGCAAAGGACAGTCTGTAAGGTATCCTAATAAGCAGAACCACTGTCTGAACTGTGTTGTCTTTCCTTTTTGAAAAAAATGCTTGCCAGCTGTCCTGGCTGAGTCAACACTCTCCCATACCAAGCGAAGACACCTACCATTGACACTTTCTACAGATCAATGGGGCTGTCATGGCATGCCTACATCTAGTCAGTCATACAGAGGGGACACTCAGATAGCTGGGTAGGTGAAACTAGGAGGCATACATACATCTGCACCAATTTCGCACATAGCTCCCTATGTAGAAAGCATGTTTCACCAATAACTGACAAGCCCTTTTAAACCCTTCCTTTTTTTGCTTTCTGATTGCTGAGCCTATGTTCAGGTGTTCTGAAAAAGCTCACGTTGGGTTACTAGTAACAACCATTCTTGATTTCTAGAACGGGAGACATATCATAGAATATCAGGGTGGGAAGGGACCTCAGGAGGTCATCTAGTCCCACCCCCTGCTCAAAGCCGGACCAATCCCCAGACAGATTTTTGCCCCAGATCCCTAAGTGGCCCCCTCAAGGATTGAACTCACAACGCTGGGTTTAGCAGGCCAGTACTCAAACCACTGAACAAGACCTGGGAGTCAGGAGAAATGCCAGAGCAGTTTTTGGAGATAACTAGGCACATAGACATCAAAATGATCTAAACAGCACCACAGTAATTTGTGTCTGCAAATTGTGGGTACAAGACGGGAGACTGAGTTTTGAAAAATTTGTCCTTTGATCTCTGTGCTTCCATTTCCTCATCTGTAAAAGAGGGATAAGAACGACAAAGAGTCCTGTGGCACCTTATAGACTAACAGAAGTATTGGAGCATAAGCTTTTGTGGGTGAATACCCACTTCGTCTGATGCTGCGTCTGACGAAGTGGGTATTCACCCACGAAAGGTTATGCTCCAATACTTCTGTTAGTCTATAAAGTGCCACAGGTCTCTTCGTCACTTTTTACAGATCCAGACTAACACGGCTACCCCTCTGATACTTGAGGGATAAGAACATTTCTCTAAAGACACCAACTTGACTGGGTTCCTGTTTTGGGATCTCGACTCCTTACCATGAGGCAGGGAAGAACTCCTCTAGTTCTCAAAGGCTTTGAGACACAAGCAGGCCGGCCGCCTTTTGAGACCCACTACAGGTGCCTTAGTGGTGCCCTCTAGAACTTCAGTTCCTTTCTCACCATGCTCCACTGTGACGCTCCCTGTCAGCCATCACAGACAGTCATAGCATCATTTTCAGTGACTGATTCATTTTCTTGTGGTCCCTTCCTATCCTATAAGTAATCTTGGGTGTCTATTACATTTAGGGGAGATCTTTGCCTCATGCTTATCAAGGAACGGAAGCAGGCATGGACGCACTAAGTCTTGCCTGCCTGTTCCTCAAAGGGCCACATTTTTTGAGGGTTAGGGGAGCTCTGGCCCCTTTCACACTAGGAACCTGAGCCCCAAGGATGGGAATCCAGTTAATATGGAATGTTCAGAGAAGCAATATGACAGATAAGTAGTGATCCCTTACCTGTCTTCATGAGTGGAATATTTGTAATGTGCTTCGAGAGCCATGCTAGAAATGCCTACCATAGACAGATGTTGGGAGCGCCTCAAATAGAAGGCTGTGGATAAGTGACCAATTTTATTATTATCTCTACCTATTGAAGATACAAGCATTGTTTATTTAACTGTGACTTCAATAGTCTTCCTTTCACATTTATTCTACTAGTATTTATTTTATTTTTTAATAAAAATAATGTTCTCTATTTTGACTTCATTTTCAGGGTGAGACCAACAGAATAATAGGTGAACATACTCTGAATAAAAATTCATCCAGGTCCCATTGCATATTCACTATCTATATTGAGGTAAGTCTGCTGGCAGGTTTCCTGGGGGCTCAGAAATCTAGGGGTCTTTAGAATTTAAATGTGTACTCTACTTCAGTTGTGTGTAATGTTAAATACAAATTTTTTCCCAGTCTCATTCCAGAATTTTGTCAGATGCCAAATACACTGCTTCAAAAATTAACCTAGTGGATCTGGCAGGTTCAGAGAGACTGGGGAAGACTGGGGTAAGCAGATGGGAAAAAATGTTTGCTCTCTAAGAGATGGGTCCAGTTGTTAAAGTGATGCCTGTGGAGTCAGAGAACTTTCCCACTACAGTTAATGGAAACAGCAAAACTCAATTCCCTTTATGTCACATTGAACATTTACCTCTAAAGGAGGCTGATAGTGAATATAATTTATATTTCTGCTTTAGCCAACGGAATTTTATTCTAGCTTGTTTCTGGGAATCTGGTGTCAGGACGAGAAGGGGCTTGATGCTGGTGTTAGATATACTCTTCAGTTGTTAATCCTTAAGTATGTGTCAGCAACCCCTTACCACAGTTGCACAAGAGGAGCTGAAGATTTTTCAGAATCTATGCTTGACACAAGAATCAACCCCCTGGTCAGTAGATAGGAGGAACCATGACAAATCTCAACCCCATGAAAGCATCAGAGGAGCTCAGTTATCTTCAGTAGCTGTAATGTCTTTTTATCAAGTCCAAATGTGCAAAACTCCATCCTCCAGGCAACTCTCTCCTGCTCGATCATTCCTTCCAACAATGCCATTGCTCAGTCTAGGCAAGAGCCTGAGCCATCCGCCTTATGGGGAACTCTTTGTAATTCAGCTTCATTCTGCAACTGCACTGAAAGCAGAAATCCTTCTGCCTCTGGTGATACTATGGAGACTGATGCAATCGCCTTTCTGGAAGAATAGGGAACAACTTAAACCTTCAGTGCTCCCCTGTGATATATTATATTGTGTTGAGCAAGTAATCCCCGGGCAGCCTTGTGACAAAGGGAGGATTTCCCCTTTCAGAACTAGGAAAGCCAATATTCTGGCAGACTTGTTATTGCCAAATCACAGCCCTGAAGAACTTTCTCTCAAATTGCAGAAAGCCCTTCAGGATCTAGAATCTCATAGTTAGTCTGTGTTGGACTCATCATCTCATTTATCCTCCACTTCAATCAGAGCTGTAAGCCCAGTGAGGGACACACTCTTTTGCAGTTCACCCAGAAAGATGCATGTGGAAACTTTTTGCCTTTTGGTCTTTCTTGCAGTCCGAGGGGCAGGTTCTGAAAGAAGCCACATATATCAACAAATCTTTGTCATTCCTTGAGCAAGCTATCATTGCACTGGCTGATCGTAAGAGGGACCACGTCCCCTTCCGGCAGAGCAAGCTCACCCATGCCCTTAAGGATTCATTAGGTAAGGACCTGGAATCGGAATAGAGGGACGAGAAAATACCTTGGTTTCGGTTCTCATGAGGAGATCAAGCCACAACCAAACACGCTCAGTCAATCTGATGGCTTGTCTACACAGTGATTTAATGCGTGGCCAACCAGAGTGTGAATCTACAGCGCACTAGCTTGCTGTGCACTAACTGGCCCTGTGGACCCTGTTATAACACACTAAAAGTTCCATCGTGCACTTTGACCTCCTACCATTCCAAACAAGCTAAACCAAGGCAAAGTGATTTCCAAATCACTCACCATTTCAATGATGTGCACCCATGTCAAACAGCAGTATGTCAAAGCGCACTACTGAACTTACAGTGTGCTGTAGCATTGTCCACACGGCCAGTTAGTGCGTGGCAAGCTAGTGCACGATAGAGTCACGCCCTGGCTGGCCATGCGCTAAATCACTGTGGAGACAAGCCCTCAGTTAATAATCTAACATGAAAAATTAGCAGTGGTTTCTGTTTTTCTTACCCTAATGAAACATCAGGTATACGTACTGTGACAGACCCAGACCAGTGGGGTACAGGAGTCTGGTAGAGGGCAAATATACTGGTCACTGAATGAGTAGTTTTCTGTTCCCTGAGTGACCAGAGCAGGGGCTGCACTAGAGTAATCAGGAACCTGCTAGAACCAGTTAAGGCAGGCAGACTAATTAGGACACCTGGAGGCAATTAAGAAGAAGCTTCTAGAATCAATTAAGGCAGGCTAATCAGGGCACCTGGGTTTTAAAAAGGAGCTCACTTCAGTTTGTGGTGTGAGTGTGAGGAGCTGGGAGCAAGAGGTGCAAGGAGCTGAGAGTGAGAGGGTGTGCTGCTGGAGGACTGAGGAGCACAAGCGTTATCAGACACCAGGAGGAAGGTCCTGTGGTGAGAATAAGGAAGGTGTTTGGAGGAGGCCATGGGGAAGTAGCCCAGGGAGTTGTAGCTGTCACGCAGCTGTTACAGGAGGCACTATAGACAGCTGCAGTCCACAGGGCCCTGGGCTGGAACCCGGAGTAGAGGGCGGGCCCGGGTTCCCCCCAAACCTCCCAATTGACCTGGACTGTGGGTTCTTCCAGAGGGGAAAGTCTCTGGGCTGTTCCCCAACCCACATGGTGAATCTCTGAGGCAAGAAAATCCGCCAATAAGCGCAGGACCCACCAAGATAGAGGAGGAACTTTGTCACAGTACACACAAGCCTCATACTGATCAAGCCAGTAGAAACTTTACTAAACTTTTCTCAGCTGAGAATACTTTAAAAACACACCACAGTCCTTTCAAAGTTCTGATCCTGCAGGTGCTATCAACTCTCATTGAGTCCTGCAGGAGTTGAGGATGATCAGGACCTGGGCAAACATGATAAATGCAAAAACTGTATTACATCTGGAATCTGTAGGACAGGAATCCACTTCAACAACACTGTATAACACAGTCTGAATAGAGAAAGCAACTGAAGACAGGCTGTAGACGTTGGCAGTAAGGATCTGATATCATACAAATTTAGGGTGGAATTTCAAAGCTCTCAGCATTGGCCCAATCCTGCTCCTCCCTCTGATTTCATTGGATGAGAGGCCAACACTGAGTGCTTTTAAAATTCCATCTTTCAGCTTTTACCCCACTCCAACCATTTACAGTTTGCCTTGCCGCATACTTCACACTAACTCAGAAGGCTGGAGCCAGAATATTGGCTATTCCCTTAACTCGTTCCATACCACCATGCTTATGAACATTATCTTTCATGGTCACCACTGATAACCCTTCCTGTGTCCTTGGAGGAAAAATTACAAACTAGCTATGTTCATTGTAGTCGTGCTGTGTCTTTCATTCTTCACTCACTACAGAATGTAAAATTCTCCAGGAGGGAACCCAACACAGAGGAAGTCACATTCCTCCCCCTTGCTGTCTTTTTCAGGGGGAAACTGCAATACAGTCCTGGTGGCAAATATCTATGGTGAAGCTGCTCAGATAGAGGAGACTGTAAGTAGAGAAACAATGAGGAGTCCTTGTGGCACCTTAGAGACTAACAAATTTATTTGGACATAAGCTTTCGTGGGCTACAGCCCACTTCATCAGATGCATGGAGTGGAAAATACAGTAGCAGTTGTGTGTGTGTGTGTGTATATATATATATATATATATACACATAATACATGAAAAGATGGGAGTTGCCTAACCAAGTGGGGGGTCAGTTTTTGCTGATACAGACTAACATGGCTACCACTCTGAAACCTGTAAGTGGAGAGAGTTCCTTCAGAAATGATGTCCTTCATTTAAAGACATTTTGGTCCTGTCTGCGCTACAGTCAAAATCATGCTAGCAATAACCATGATTAAATTGTAGCATGCACAGCGCTGTAGTTTGAGGTCCAAGGGAAGTATGTCGAATTCAACAAAATCATTGACATTGCATCAAATGCAGCATGGAACTATATGGGGCTGGTTTTTCCAGTCTGCTAAGGCCACTTTGTGGCCACATAAGCCATCCATTGAGGATGCTAATCTTCCAAGGGGAAAATGAGACTCACCCAGATAAATACTCAAGGCCAAATTCAGCCTGGATCTAAGCATGCATAGTTTCGCTATGTATTATTATTATTTGTACCTTTCCAACAATGGGTGTGGAACTGTACAGCACACAGTGAAGTCAATAGTTATACTTAAGGCCCTGTTATAAACGGAGATCTTTTTTTGAAAATGCCCAGTAGTGCCACGCATGAAGTGTTGATTTTCATAGAATATGCCTGGCAGCCAAGTCCCTCGCGAAGTGCTGCAATTTTTCCAACGATGGGGAGGCAAAAGTGAGCATCTGTGCACGTCAGTCTTGTGCTCAGTGCAACTGGTAGTGCGCAGTAGCATCACCTTGGAGGAGCAGTGCGGGGGGGGGACCCATGTGAGGCACAGTAGCCAGCGCTGCCACCACTTGGAACACAAGCAGCTGTGGCCTCAGTGGGGAGGAAGAAATGGGCATTTGTGCTCTGGTGTTATGCTCAGTGTAATGCCTGGCACACGTCAGTGTCATGTCAGAGCAGCTGTTTGGGGGGACGTGGCAGCTGGTTTTATGTGAGGTACAGTAGCCAGTGCGTGACCACTTGGAACACGCCCTACAAGCCACACAGAGCACAAGACTGGCATGCACGGATGCCTGCTTCCACCTCCCCGCTGAGGCCGCGGTTGCTCATGTTCCAAATGGCAGTGGCGCTGGCTACTGTGCCTCTCCTCACATAAAGCTGGCTGCCGCGTCCCCCCGAACTGCTGCTCCAGTGTGACGCTGCCCCGCACTATGAGCCACACAATGCACAAGACCAACACGCAGATGCCTGCTTCCATCTCCCCGCTGTTGGAAAAATCGCGGTAATGGGCTAATTTTGTGATTTCCGCTCAGTCTGTGAAATTGTGATTTCCATAGGGCCTTAGCCATCCCACTTTACACCAGGGCTGAATTTGGTCCTTGGTAGCAACTACACAAACAATTTGGTATGCTAGTACCAGCAATAACCTCCTCATGGTGAGATCACTTAGGCTTTGGAATAATTCTCCACAGGAAGTTGGTGGTAGCCTCATTGCTTGAGTCATTTAAAATTGGGCCGAACAAAACACTACCATAAAGTATTGAAGGGAAGAATTCTGCAGTTTACCAGGGAAGGAGTTAACTAGCAGACATTTTTTGAAACTAAATGACCTATCATACAATCTTCTCTGCTATTGGATATCATTATTGTTATTTATTATTCGTGCTGCAGTGACACCTAGAGGCCCCAGTCCCATTGTACACACATATAACAGAAAGGACAGTCCCCACCCCGAAGAATTTACCATCTAAAGTCATCATCTAAAGATGAATAATCATCTAGAAGCAACCTACTCCTGGAATGGGGATAGTGTAGAATGGTGGCCTACAATGATATAGCTTTTCCATTTCTAGCTTCTGGGATCCTATAGTATTAAAATAGCAAAGGTTTTTGAGTCTGGTCTGGTGACCCAAACTTGTTTCCTGGTTGATAGGCAAACTGTAATGTTTTTCAGCTGTCCTCTCTCCGTTTTGCTACCAGAATGAAATGGGTCACAACGGAGCCAGCCATCAATGAGAAATACGACCCAGAGGTATGTATATTTTTGAAGGGAAATGGAAGGAAGGAGGTTCTCTTTTTCTCAGATCCAGGAAAAATTAAGACAACACTTCCCAAGCTTCGTCACCATGTGTATCACAGCTTAATAGAGAAACTGTCCCATGGACACCTTCCCTCCCACTGAGAGAATCATCTCCAGTCCTATCTGAGACCCTGCAGACCACCTCCTTTCCCACGGCTGGTCACACAACATCCCTGCAACAACTACAGCAATTATTCACATGGAAAAGTAACATTAGAAAAGTAATCAATATCTTTTAGCTTCTTTTAATGCACTTTAAAATAGGGAGGAGACTTGGCATTTTGTGTCCAACCAGTTCTCCTCAGACCACCAGCAAGTGCTCGATGAATTACTGGTGGTCCATGTACCACACTATGGGAACCACTGCTGCACAACACACGTGGCAGGAGAAAACCTTGCTGTACTGAACCGTCCGATTTCACGTGTCTGTCTACAGTAGGCGGAAGCAGAGAACCATATAGAGCAGCTTCCTCCAAGAGTTTTCAGACGAGGCTGTGGACTGTGCAACAAACTTTTCCTCTTCAGCTCCCTTTCTTTTGCTGCGTGATGAACTGAGTGGAAAAGAACTGAAATGCATTTAATGAGATTATTACATGTGGATGCTAAGTGGGAGCTTTGCAAAGGCACAAAGGGCAGTTTGGCAATTAATTCCCACTGAGTTTCAATGGGAATTGCCCCCTCAATAGCCAAAGCTTTAAAATATTCCAGATTAGGGAGACATGCAGGTCTCAAGTATGCTGTGTGAATCTGCTAGCATAATGCATTGCTGTTAAAGTCAGTGGCGAAACTGGCATTGCCTTCAGTGAAAGCAGCACTGGGGCTCTGTGCCTTCTGTTTTCAAAATAATGCCGTGTAATCCAGAAAGACCACAGTATGGGGGCATCAGATCGGTGAAGCACTGACTAGATAAACAGGTGGCTTTCCCTTGAAAGCTTAAAGTGACTTTACAGAGGGTGGCTCAAGACACAGCAAAGGAGGCTGCCTGCTAGAAGCTATACTAAGGCCAAGTGATTTCCAGATCACTTACTCACCATTTCAGTGCTGTAAGCCCAGCAGTGAATTCTCTGGGAGTTGGTACACAGCTGAGATTTTATTCAGCAGCCATAGGTGTAGTTTGACATCTATATTTGTGGGGGGCAGCTCCAGTCAAGCCAATGGGGAGGCAAATTCCACGCCTGCCTTAGGCTTGCAATTTGGGTGGGCAACACCTCCCCTGCCCCCCACCAAACTACGCCCATGCCAGCAGCCAATCTGAAGTGGCTTTGGACAGTTCTTTCTCTAGTAGCACTTGGTCACTTGGCATCTTTTTGTTTTCCTGCTAGCGGATGGTCAAGAATCTGGAGAAGGAGATTGTTCTTCTGAAGCAGGAACTAGCCATGCATGACAGCTTGGTAAGGAACAGGCTGCAGCCGTTAATTGCTGCCTATGCTTTCTCTCTAAGCCAACTTGCTGGGGATATTCGTGTGTGCTTTATCTTGATTTTAATTTATCTCTAGGATCAGTTATATCCATGCTTGTCAAGCTTTTGCTTTCCCACTGTGTCCCCAGTGGAGTCCTTTGAGTTTAGACAGAGTTCTGAGGGGCCCCACCAGTTTTCCCTCTTGTTCATTTCCCATTCCACAAGGTTCCATGTCATAGTCATTAACCCGCAGAGTCCTGGATGCCAGACAGTGTAGCCTTTCAAAACCCATCAGTGCCTGTCCTTAATTTGCTCAGAAGGGAGAGGCAGGGAGTGCACCACTCTCAGCCAACTCCAGAGTCCAGTGCCCAGCCAGTCTACAGGGTGGGAAGCAAAGTCTAAGAATTAAACCTGCCGTGGCAAGGCAGAGCACAGCCAGGTGACCGTCAGGCTAGCATTTGCCCAGCTTATTGTAAATTGTTGCAGTTCAGCTGTTCACCTTTTCATCCCTAGGTCAACCGTTCTCTGGTGAATTATGACCCTCTGAATGAAATCCAGATAGCAGAGATTAACTCTCAAGTCCGCAGGTACCTAGAAGGAGCCACAGATGATATTGATGTGAGTAGCTACCTAACTGACAACTTGCTCAGATGGTTATAGTTGGCTGGATTCCAGGCTCTTTCAGCTAGAGGGAATGAAATCAGTTTGTGGAGGAACTGAATTTAGAATTAAAGGTGGCACTAACTTCTTGAACACTTCCCTGTTATTTACAGGGAAACTCTGGACACCTGCCTTCTCCTCTCATTCTTATCTCCCCTTAAGTGAGTAGGAAGCTCTAGGAGGCTTCCACCCTGGCCTCAAACTCAGTGGGATGGTCTGCTTTGAACGTCCTTAAAAAGACAGTGTCAGAATTCTCCATCTGGGTAAAACTATGTCATAAGAACATAAGAACAACCATACTGGGTCAGACCAAAGGTCCATCTAGCCCAGTATCCTGTCTTCCAACAGTGGCCAATGCCAGGTGCCTCAGAGGGAATGAACAGAACAGGTAACCATCAAGTGATCCATCCCGTCATCCACTCCCAGCTTCTGGCAAAGAGATGTGTTCCCAAAGTATTGTTCAAAAAGTGTTCCACCTTTTTTTGGGAGAGGGGAACTTCTGGGGCACTACAGCCCCGTCTCTTTACTCTTTGCTTTTCTCCCACCCTCAAAGGTCCCAGAAAATTTTCCTGCAGCTGATGGGGGTTGAGGAGAGTTGGCATCTGTGGAATCCAGGGAGTCTTTTAGGGTCAGGGATGGTCAGCCTAAGTAGGAGATGGGAAGGACTGAGGAGTTTCTTATAGGGAAAGATGTCCTTAGTGGGGTCATGGAATCTTTTAGCGGGAATGATGCTTCTCTGGGAGTGGGGAGAATGTACTTCAAGACTTCCTAGAGAGGAAGGATGGTCCAGTGGTTAGGCCACTCGCCTAGGACTTGGGAGCTCTAAGTCCCAGACTCTATGTATGACCCTGTGTAAGTACCTTAAGCCCAGATCTGCAAAGGCATTTAAGCTCCTAACTTCTATTGATTGATCTGGGCCTTAGTCTGTAAAATGGGGATAATAGCACTGCATTAAAGCTTGTGAGGAGCTCAGATGCTCTGGCGCTGGGAACCAGATAAGTACTTTAGATAGACTCAGCAGCGTGTGAGTGAGGAGAGAGCTGCGTGGCCTGGAGGGTTGGAAGCTGCCTCCTGCGTAATGTTGTGTGTTACACTTTGGCTGATAATTGGCTAACGATTCCTGACCGCTGGGGTCCTACAGGATACCTGCACAGCTGGCACCTGCCTCAGCCTATCAGATAGATTCCTCTGTTCTTAAACAATGAGTGATGGTCAGAGCCACACGGGGCCTGATTTTCCTGGTGCAGGATACAGGGTTAAGTTATCTGTAGCCTGAGGCTAGAGAAGGGGGCCCTGGGATTCTATAGTATTTGAACCAGCCTTACAGAGCAAGTTTTTTAAACATTGCACAGTGAATGTGACCTGTCTCCCATTAGATCTTCAATGTACGGATTTCTTCCTCAGATAATGAACATCAGACAAATCCAAGAGGTATTTAACCAGTTCAAAGTGATTTTAAGGTAAGATGTTGTAGCCGGGGTATGTGCATTGGATAAGGAGATGTAGAAACTCTCCACCAAGCTTCTGTCTGTGACAGCACAGCACGGTGTCATGACACCGTTGGTGATGTCATTGTAGAATATGCAGAGAATAAGTTGTAGTTGTGAGACGCTCAGCCCAGCTCCTGATGGCTTGGTCAGGGGGAAGCTGCTGCTGGCTAACCCAGTGGCACCGATAGATCATGAGGCTGGTCCTTGGATGATGGGCTCCATGAATTGGTTAAGTGTGCTCTGGTGTCTGATGCTACAGTTACAAAAGTAACATGATGTCACTGCAGGAAGATTTGGGCTTTGAGGAGGGAAGTGGCAAGTCTGTGGTATGTCACCGGGGGGGGGGGGGGGGGGGGGCATTCCTGTTCCACAGGAATCCAAACTGGTCCAGATCCACGTGTTGGTGTTTTGCATAGATTTTGTGCCTTGGGGAATCCTTTTATGGGGTTAAAATAAAGCAAGAAGATCAGGTCTTCTCATGGTGGTTCCACCCTCCAGGGCTAAACTACTGTGGAGTCGTGTTATTTGGGCCATAAAAAAGGCTCCCTAAAGTATTTCAAAAGCTAGTGAAATGTATACGTGTCTTAAAAGAAGAGATTTTCAGGCCTAAGGGACAGCGTGGAAAAAAGGTGGGACGAAGAAAATAGAAGGAGGTCAGAACAGGTGCATGAAGGAGAGCGGCTTGGGAAGAATGCAGGAAGCAGGAGGGGGAGTAGGAGGAAAGGAGAGCAGAGGTAGACAGAGGGGTGATATTAGACACAGCTTTCTTTTGAAGTATGACACATTTACAAGTTTGGGGCTGTATGAAATTTTCCCTTGAGCACAATGAAAAGGGCGGTTATCTCTCCCCAGCCAACAGGAGCAGGAAGTGGAAGCCAGACTACGAAACAAATACACCCTGATAGACAAAGGTGACTTTGCAGCCATTACTGCTGCTCAGAAGGTAGGGCTCTGGGACTTGACCTTCTGCCTCAAATTCTTCCTACACTACTTGAGAGGAACCATTGAAATCCAAGGCCCTGAGCTACCATGGTGATGGGCATGACAGAAGAACAGAACTGCTACAAGTCAATAGAGCTGCACCAGTTTCCACCAGCAGAGAATCTAGCCCAGTATTTTAATAGGGTGCTTTATAAAATAGAGAAAAGGAAAATACATGAGAACTATTACATCAAAAATGCCTGCCTGCATGTCTGTCTGTTGTAAAATACTGGGCTAGATCCTCTGGCCCTGCTATGATCCCTTAGCACTGTTGGAGCTGCATAAAGGAGACGTACCCCACCCTAAAGGCAGATGTGGATTTCCTTATGTAGCTTAGGATGCAAGACATTTTTCACTATCAGCTTGTTTTTAGTTTGTCCTAACTTTCTGAAACTTTCACCTTCTGAGCGGATTACTTCCATGCTTCGACTATGCCTCAGTTTATTCACTTAATGGGTATAAGAATAATTATCTACCTTGCAGAGTTGTGGGGCTTAACTATAGGTGCTTTGAGATCCTTGGAAGAAAGGCACAATAGAAATGTGAAGTATTATCATAGCACAAAACTGCACAATCTCCAGGCAGACCCCATTCCAGGCTTTAATTTAAAGCTGATCTGGAAAACAGAAATGAAATGTGAGTTAAGCAGATTTCTGTGCTGAATGGGCCATTTAGCCATGCTGTTGAGACACTGACAGAAATCAGATTTTACTTATGAAATCCTCTTGCAAACTTCTCCTTCGTTGAATGAAGATAACCCAGAGTGCGTCATTCTCTGATATTATCAGTGACATCATGATTACAGTGAGATTTCTGGTATTTGTGAGGTGTCAGAATGAAGCATTCTGGGATATCATCAAAGAAACAGAAAATACAATAGGATTTAATAAAGGCGTGGGGAAGAAATTTTAAACGTTAATTTAAACCTGTTTCTGTGATGTAAGTCCCTACTTCCTCCAAACCTAGTTAGTGGGAGCACTCAGCACATGAATCTGAAAATAATTCCAAGGGCTTTTTTGCTTCTCAATTCACCTTTAAGATGATTTTTTCCACCAAGATGCCATGAGGTGAATCTGGATTTAGATTAAGGAATTGGACAGACTTACCCCTCTGAGCAGAGTATTTAGTTCTCACAAGCTGGACATCTGCAGGGGCTAATACTTCTGTATTCACATCTTCAGCCCCCTCTGTTTTCAGGCAGGCCTGGTTGATGCAGAGGGCCATCTAGTGGGGGAAGTGGACGGACAGGGCTTCGGGATTGGAGTTGCTCCTTTATCCAAACCCGGCGGGAAGAAAGTTAAAGCCAAGAAAGCCAAAGAGCAGCTTAGGTGAGTTGACATGTAAAACAGCGGTTCCCTCTCCTTTAGTCAGGTGTCTTTCTCCACTCATGAAAATCTTCCCTATGGCAGTGACATAACCAGGGATTTATGGGCTGCTTTACACCTACAGGGGTCAGTAGCTACCCAAGGGAGAAGGCTGTGGAGAAACAGCCCCAATAGCCCTCGTGATATTCTGTGCTTGTTTCAATGAGGAGGTCCCGGCCTACTAGGATTGGTGTTGATACATGGTTGTGGCCTGATCACAAAGACGACGGGCAGCGGGTGAAGCTTCCCCTTGGGGAGGCTAGACCCTGCCCCACCTCTTCTGGCCAAGGCCACGTCCCCACTCGCTGCTCTCAGCCCCTCCCCACAATGGCCCTGGCCCGGGTGGGTGCGAAGGGGGCTGAGAGCTCCGCCCTGGCCGAAGCTCCAAGCCCCGAGCCTCTCCTCCATTCTGCCCCTTCTGCCCACGGCCCCACCATGGCCCCACCATAACCCCACCCCATTCCGCCCCTTCCGTCGTGGCCCTGCCCCCATTCTACCCCCATTCTGCCTCTTCCCCCCAGGCCCTGCCCCCACTTGCTCCTTCCCTCCCTCCCTCCCCCCCGCTGCTGCCCAAAGAGCGGAAAAGCTCTGTGCCCCTGCCACAGCACCAGGGCCATAACAGGGAGTGAGAGTGCCTCTTTCCCTGTGGCTGTGGCAGGGGGAGATTTTTCTGGGGGCCTCAAATCCACTACTGCCCCACTGGTGGCATGAGATTTGAGCCTCCATTACGTACCGCCCATGACAAAGACCAAACCTGCCCCTCAGAATGTGTCTTTGCACAGTCAGCATCAGACTCAAATCCGTTTGGTTTTGTGGAAGTCTGGTATGTGCAGGATTTACTGCAAACGGCTACTCATGTTTATTACGAGTAGCACCTAAGGACAAACCAAGAATGGGGCCCCATTGTGCTAGGTGCTGTACAGACACAGAGTAGTAGATAGTCCCTCCCCCCAGGCAGGCATAGGATGGGGAAGGGATAGAACACACCAGCAGAGTGACTAATGTGATGGCAGCACATGGCATGTTAGTGCCATGATTTTGTTGTTGGGTGGGTTTAGTTAGAAGGGGATCAGCAAAATGGAAAGGGAAGTGGGATGAGAAGGACGGGGGGAGGAGGAGAGAGTAAGAGGAGCAGATGTGGAGTGAACCTGAGCTAAAGAGACTAGAGGGAGGGTTGGCGCAAACAGCCCATCAGCACAGGGCAGAGAAAGTCCTGTCAGAACAGTAAAATGTTCTCTGAATGTCCAGAGGCCCCTGTTCTAGCTGCTTCTGCTCCTGCTGGCTGGAGTCTCTGGCTGGTTTCTCCTTGCAGTTGTTCCCCAAGACCGCATGGGGGAAGGAGGCACCACCTCAGTCCTAGTACCCCTGAGTGGGGGGCATCTCCCCTGCACGTTTCTGGGTCCAGGAGGGGTGCTGGGGTGTGCTGCCGTGGTTGATGCCCGAGTGCTTCTCCACACTAACATGCAGCTTCCATTGTCATCTCTTACATCTCACACTGGGTGTCCCTTGCTGAACAGACTCCCGGAGGCCAGTTTAAGGAGACTCTCCACTTTTCTTCCTTAAACTGGACTGGGGGCTAAGCCAGGTCTTCTGGACTCTGCTACGGGGCTCCATTGAGGGTGGATAGGGGTCCACTGCCTGCTGCTTGCTCCAAGCAGACACTTGTATATTCAGTCTCTTAATGTGCCCTAGCCAAGTCAGTGTAACCTGTGCATGCGAATGGACTTCTCGGGAACCTTCACAAGAAGTTGATCCTGCGTGTGCTGCTATTCCTACAGATTTTATATTCAGGGAGGTCCCTCTAGGTTTGCAAGCAGGGAGCTGTGACAATAGAGACAATGGCTCCTGCCCCATTGAAGTTGGCAGAACTTTCACTGTTAACTTCAGAGGAGCAGGCTCAGACCTCCAGTTCTTGAATCAGAACTGGTTTCTGCAGTGTAGTTTTAGTATCAGTGTTTTGTCATATGCTGGAAATTAACCATTTCTTTCCTCTTAGCCCCACTACCAGGAAGGAAGGATTAGGAAGCCCTGTTTTGGGGAAAGATCTGGATTCTGTTTCCCCATCAAGGAGTGTGCTGGTAACTTCCGCAAAGGATTTGGATGTGAAGGAGGGACTAATACGGGAGCAGGATGCAGCTAGTATTGAAACACATCGCTCGGAGTCAGTGCCCAAGGAGGAGTCCCACCGACCGAGGTAACCTTTCACCTTAATGAGGCACTTTCCATTTGCAAAGCTAAACAGGTGGGGTCATTCAGGGTGCAAAGCCAAACAGAGTGCCCAGACGCTGAGCTGGGTCTGAGGAGGCTCGGTCTGTGATGGGGGCAGAGGGGACAGGGCCAAGGCTGAGGAAGTAGTTTCCGTTGAGCAAAAGGGACGCGTAGTGTTAGCTGTCCTCACTCCATGGTATTTTGGCCTAGGTTTCCTGCTCTTACACCTTGCTGTTTGCAGTGGTACTGTAATGGGGCACCATGCACATACATGGGAGTGGCTCGTGTGTGCATTTCAGTGCAGTAATACATCAGTGTGGTGTGTCTCCTGATTTTGGTTCTCTTGGATTTGGCATTCCTGTCACTTGCCACCTGGGGATTGCCATTGCATCCCCACTCTGGGTCCAGCTCCCACTAGCTTTGAAGTGAGCTGCTGGGTAAATTCCAGCCATTGCACCCGGCATCCGCCCTGCTTCTGCTCTCTGCTGTCGAAAACACGTCCCTGCTGCCAGCAAAGGAAGCCGTCCCATTAGACATGGTTTTCAGTAAGCGGTAGCAGCCCTAACATTTTCTTCTGAACTACTAAAATGTTATCATTGCTCAGTAACAGAGCTGGTGCTGCTCTGGGGCTTTACATTCGCAAACGCTTAACACACATTAACTAATTAAGCCTCACATCCCCCTTATGAGGTAAGGCTGTATTATCACCATTCTCATGGTGGGGATATGAAGGCTTGACCAAGATCGGGCAGGATGCCATCTGACAGGCATCTGTCTAGTTTTGTCGCGATTTCTAGGGGATCAATACAGGGTAGGCTCCTTTAAGGTAAGAGATGAATGACTTGCCTGTGTCAGAAGAGTTCTCTGAAGGTGAACCATTATTTCTATGGATTCACACTCCTCACCCCTCTTGTAGGTTCGCGCAAGAGTCTGGCTCCCTAGGGGATTCCCGTGGGAGGTTAGCCCAAGGGCGTGGCT
>NW_020694373.1:24283-26692 GCF_002925995.2 Terrapene triunguis
CCCGTGGGAGGTTAACCTAAGATGTAGATCCATAGAAAATACTAGCACCATCTTAGATCTTTGCTGACCACTTTCTGGTTCTCCTCCCCTGGGTTCCCAGACTGGCCTCAGAGGCAACAAGACTCAGAAGTTTGGATCCATAAGATCCAACTTTCTGGGACGATTCAACTGAGACAGCTGCTAGGGAACTTTGCTTCTGTGTAAGTAACTCTTCCTTCTTGGAGTGGTCGGGTTTGTCTACACTTAAAAGGCTGTACCTTTGCAGCTGAACCGCTGCAGCGCGTCAGTGAAGATGCTGTGTGTGTCAATGGGAGGGCTTCTCCCGTCAGCGCAGGTACGCCACCTTCGCAAGAGGTGGTAGCTATTCGACAGGAGAGGCCCTCACGCTGACATAGCGCCGTCTCCACTGGGAGTTAGGTGGGTGTGGAAGAGTGATGGAGTCATACCAGCATAAATTGCTAGTATAGGCCAAGCCATCCCGGGAGAGAAGGAGGCCTGAAGGTTAGCACAGTGAGAGCACCGTGAGGCTGCAAGTGTCGATAGGTTCTGAAAACGCCCCATGAGGTGTAATTTGCAGACACTGATTATCAGTCCACTCAGGTGCAATAAGTAAACCTGAAGCTGGAACAACTGACCCTTCCTGTATTTTCTCCTTCTCTGAACCCTGGCGCAGTTCCCCTCCCGCTAAGCTGGTGGCATTTGAGGAGTTTAAAAATGAGCGAGGAAGTGAGATCAACCGGATCTTTAAGGAGAACAAAGCCATCCTCAGCGACAGGAAGAAGAAAGCGAGCGAGATCACCCACAGACTCAACCTAATAAAACAGGAGATGGACATCACCAAACAGGCCCTCGGGGCCCAGAAGAAGGAGAGGGAGGAGCAGGGTAAGTGGCATACAGAATGGATCGGACAACACCGATCTGAGCAGGGAGAGTTTGTTTCATTTCTCTGAGCTGTAACTGTTGGAACACATTACAGGACACCATTGCTGTGCCACAGGCTGGAGGGGCAGCCAGAGGGGTCTATGCTGTACCTCTGCAACCTGGCCTCGGGTTCAGCAGCCAATTCCACTGCCTCATCCCCTTGCACTTCAACCACACGGAGCCCAGTCACTCAGGCTTTCTGCAGCCAAAGTGAGTTTCAGCCAGACTGAACACATCAAAGCTATAGGGTCTAATTCTCCACATGGACTTCAGTGGAGCTATGCTGGCATAAAATTGGTGTAATGAAATGGAGAATTAGGCCAATTCACTGTAAAAGCCATTCGATGCAGGGTTTCTCTTACCACGCTAGAGTAATGGTGACTTTGTTTCTGGGCATACGTCATTCTATTTGATTTGATGGGTCTGGCTCAGTCCCTGACATATGAAACACCACACTCCCCGTTTGTGTGAGAATGCCTCAAGCATAAAACCCTCTAAAACAAAAAAATGGAAAGAAGATTCTAAACAGCACCAAATTCTAAGAAGTGTCAATTCTTTCAGGCCCTGATCCTGCAGCTTCTTGCTCGTATGCGTACTGCTACACCTGCACGCTGTCATGCAGGTTCATAGAGTCAGAGATTCTAAGTCCAGAAGAGACAATGGTGATCATCTAGTCTGACCTCCTGTATAATACAGGCCAGAGAACATCCCCAAAATAATTCCGAGAGCAGAGCTTTTAGAAAAACATCCAACTTTGATTTAAAAATGGTCAGTGATGGAGAATCCACTATGACCCTTGGTAAATTGTTCCAACAGTTAATTACTCTCGTCATTAAAAATATACACCTTATTTCCAGTCTCAGTTTGTCTAGCTTCATCTTCCAGGCATTGGATCTTTATACCTCTCTCTGCTAGATTGAAGAGCTCATTATTAAGTATTTGTTTACCATGTAGCTACTGACAGACTAATCAAGTCAGACCTTAACCTTCACTTTGTTAAGCTAACTAGATTGAACTCCTTGAGTCCATCACTATCAGGCATGTTTTCTAATCCTTTAATCATGCTCATGGCTCTTCTCTGAACCCCTTGAATTTATCAACATCCTTCTTGAATTGTGGGCGCCAGAACTGGACACCAGATTCCACCAGCAATCACACCACTGGTTTTTGCCCAATCATTTATAGCAACTTTTTTACCAGGAGCATCTTCATGTAGGGTCCATTTCTGCAAAGTGCTGAGCTCTCTTGGCTAGCTACTGAGCAAACTCTGCTCCTGTTGAAGTCGTAATGAAAGGAGGGTGTTTAGCACCTCCTAAGATCAGTCCCTTAGTTTAGTGACTTGGGTCTTTACTCTTGTATTTCATATCTACAAACTGGAGGGTTTATTCTGGAAGCTGGAAATCACTGAAGTAACATGATCAGAGGCAAACATTAGAGACTCCTGATGCAAAGGCAAGGCAGGAAGACTAGTAAGAGGCCAATATGGCT
>NW_020694374.1:0-5804 GCF_002925995.2 Terrapene triunguis
CACGGGAGCGGGGGTTGGGATGAGGGCGGGGGCTCCCTGCCAGCCCCCCCACCTCGCCATGCGGCGCTGCCCCCTGCTGTCGCTGCTGCTGGCCCCCGGGGCCGTTCAGCGCGGCTACACCATCCTCATCCTGCCCCTGGGCACCGGGCTGCGTAGCTGGGAGGCGGAGCACTTCTTCCTGGGGGTGAGTGACAGCTCCGCCCTCGGGAACCCAGGCGCCCGGGGCGCCCTGCTCTAACCACCAGCCCCCACTGCCCTCTCAGAGCCGGGGAGAGAACCCAGGTGTCCTGACTCCCAGCCCCCTCTGCTCTAACCACCAGTCCCCACTCCCCTCCCAGAGCCCGGGAGAGGACCCCGGGCGCCCTGCCCCCCGCCCCCCCCCCCCGCTCTAATCCACCAGCCCCCACTCCCCTCCCACAGCTGGGGAGAGAACCCAGGTGTCCTGGCTCCCAGCCCCCTCTGCTCTAACCACCAGCCCCCACTCCCCTCCCAGAGCCCGGGAGAGAACCCAGGCGTCCGGGCTCCCAGCCCCGAGCCGGGGAGAGAACCCAGACGTCTGGGCTTCCCGCCCCACGCTGACCCCCGTCTCCCCCCAGCTGCAGCGCAGGCAGGCGCGGGAGCGGGAGCGGGACGCGCTGCTGCAGGGGCTGGAACTGGCCGAGCGCCTGCGGGGCTGGTATCGGCGCCACCTGCTGGAGGCCCAGCGCAGGCAGGAGCAGGCGGGGGCGGAGCCGGTACGTACCATCGCCCCCTAACGGCGCGGGGGGGGATGGGTCAGGTCATTGTCTTTGGGGGGGGATGGGAGGGGTCAGATCGGTCCATTGTCACAATGGGGGGTGGTTCGTGTTTTTAATTGAGGGGTGGGCAATAGATCAGTCCATTGTTTCTAATGGGGGTGGATAAATCCATTGTTAGCCTGGGAAACATGGATCAACCATTTTTATTGGAAGGAGACACGGATCAATCCATTGTTATTGTGAGGGGGATTGGATTGATCTGTTAGTATTAATTAGGAGATGGGGATGGATCAATCTTTGGGGTGGATCAAACCATTGTGATTAGAATGGGGATGGATCAGTCCCTTGGGGGGTGGAAGGATCAGTCCTTTAGGATTATGCGGGGAATAGATTGGGCCATTGCTATGAATAGGGTGGTAATGGAGCAGGCTGTTGTTACTGGGGGAGGGGGGGAGCAGAACTCAGTCCATCGTGTAAAGTGTGAAGGGAGTGGTTTGGTCCATTATTAATAATGGGGGGGATGGAGCGGTCCATTGTATTTAATGGGGTGTGTGGAGAGAAGAGATGATTTCATTATTACTGTACAGAGGGGTGAGGGTTACCAGGTGTCCGGTTTTCGACTGGAACACCCGCTCGAAAAGGGACCCTGGGGGCTCCGGTCAGCACTGCCGACTGGGCCGTTAAAAGTCTGGTCGGGGGTGCTGCGGGGCTAAGGCAGGCTAGTCCCTGCCTGTCCTGGCTCCGCGCTGCGCCCCAGAAGCAGCCAGCAGGTCCGGCTCCTAGGCAGGGGGGCCACGGGGCTCCACGCGCGGCACCGGCTATGCACTCCCATTGGCCGGGAACCATGGCCAATGGGAGCTGTGGGGGCGGTGCCTGCAAGCGAAGCTGGCGCGTGGAGCCTCCTGGCCCCCCCGCCTAGGACCCAGACCTGCTGGCTGCTTCCAGGGTGTGCGCAGCGCAATCAGAGGGGCTGGGAGAGGCTGGGACCCTGCCTTATCTCCCCCCACCCCATTGCCCCACTGACCAGGAGCCGCCCGAGGTGAGCCCCTGCCCCAAGCTCCCTCCCACCCCCTGAACCCCTCACCCCCTCTGGCACCCCAACCCCCTGCCTCAACCCACAGCCCCCTCCCCTGCTCCAAATCCCTCAGCGCCACCCTCCTGCACCCCAAACCCCTCCCCCGCTCCAAATCCCTCAGCGCCACCCTCCTGCACCCCAAACCCCTCATCTCCAGCCTGACTCCAGAGCCCTCACCCCCTCCTGCCCCCCTACCTCCTGCCCCAGCCCAGTGAAAGTGAGTGAGGGTGGGGGAGAGCGAGCCACCGAGGGAGGGGGAATGGGTGGGGGCGGGGCTTTGGGAAGGGGCGGGGCTAGGATGTTCGGTTGTGTGTGACTAGAAAGTTGGCAACCCTAAGAGGGGTGGGTTGTTCTGTTATAAAAAGTAGGTGGGGTGGATCAGTCCATTGTTATCATTAGGGGTGAATGGACTGATCCATTGTCACTGACTCATGAAGGAGAAATGGACCGATCCATTGTAATCGCTGCAGGACAGATGGGTCCACAGTATTATTGGGAGGAGGCAATGGGTTATTCCATTCATATTATTAGGGGGATGAAGGGCAGGAACAATCCATTGTTACTGTTGGATGGAGGATATTGGCTCATTCCATAACTATTTAGTGTGGATGGATCATTCCATTGTTTAGTGTGTGGGGGGGGAGTGAAATGGATCATTCCATTGTTCCCATGACGGAGGGGTGAACTGTGATATGGGATGCAGTGGATCAGCCCAAGCTGCACAGGGTGGGTACAGGGGACCCAGGCGTCCGGCAGGTGACTTGCACGCTCGCGGCAGGAATTTTCCCCATTGACTATTTCTTCTCCCCGCCCCCCAGGATTATTTCCCGGATTCGTGCCCCAATCAGAGCTGCCTCCTGCTGGCCAAGATCCAGGAGGTGAATCTCGGGCTGCGAAACCTACTGGCCAGCCCTGGAAAGGTCAGCGGGGGAGGGCTAGCAGGGGCTGCGGGTTGGGAGTGAGGGGCACCGGCAGAGCTGGGGGGGGAGAGCCCAGGACGGGGATAGCAGGGGGCTGCGGGTCGGGAGTGAGGGGCACCGGCAGGGGGGCAGGAATGGGGAGCTAGGCACTCTCTTGGCTGGTATGAAAATGAACTCCACTGATCTGTTTTTCCCCCCCACCCAGGCTGACCCCCCACCCTGCTTCCCTTCCAGCCGGTTTGGGGGCCCCGTCTTCCAAATGGGAAAGCAGCAGGAATTTCAGCAGCAAGCCGTGAACGTGCTGAAGGAGCAGAACCGCCTGCTCATCAAGGTACGGAGGCGGCCATGGGCCCAGGAGGGGGAATTTGGGACTCGGAAAACGGCGGCAGAGAAGGGTTCAAGATGGCCGACTCTGCAAAGTCCACCCTGCCTCCCTCAGGGTGCGGCAATTGGTCAAGATGACCAACTCTCTCGGGGTCTCTGCCCTGCGCCCTGGTGGCTCGGTTAGCTGAGAAGTCGCATAACAAGATGGCCACCTGATTGTTCTATTCCTAGAGTGGCAAGGGGTGAGATTCAAGATGGCCAACCGCACCCAACTCTGCCTTGTGGCAAGGTTGGGTTTGAGGCCCGGATTCAAGATGGCGGCCTAAGGTGCCTAGCGGTGAGGTTGGGCGGGGGGGTAGGGCAACGAATGGAGAGCTCTCTGCTGCCATGTTTTGACAGTGGGTTCAAGATGGCCGCCTCATGCATCTTCATTGCCAGGCAGCCAGGAGGTGAGGCAAGGAGGTAGCGCCCCAAGCTGGCTGCCTGGGGAAGAGGCAGTGCCACCAAACGGCCACCAGATCAAGCCTTCCTTGATAGATTGGGTGAAGGCCCAAGATGGCCGCCCGAGAAGCGAGGGCTGTCGACTAGCGGCAGGGATAAGCGATGGGCAGCACAACAAAATGGCCGCCTGAGACATCTTCCCTGCCCCGGAGCATCCAGGTTGGGCTGGGGCAGTGGGCTCAAGGTGGCCGGGAGGTTAGCGCCACCTGCTGGCTGTCCAAGGAGTCCGTGCTTCCCCCTTCCCATCCAGGGGGGCGGCTGGGGGGCCGGGCCAATACGGCCACCCGAGCGTGACCGCTGTCCTCTCGGCGGCAGGAGGTATCAGAGAAGAGCGACCGCATCGCCCAGCTGGAGCAGGAGAAGGCGGCCCTGTGCAGGCAACTCCAGGAGAGCCGGGGCTACCGGCTGTCCAGCCACAAGGAGTCCACCTTCATCTGATGGACGAGGTCACTTCCTCCTGCAGACCTACCTGACGAGGTCACTTCCTCTCTCACACCAGCCAGACCCTTCTGAGAGAAAAGACCTAATTTTCGCCCAGCCCAATGATATCACTTCCTGTCGATCTCCCAAGGCCAATGAGGTTACTTCCTTCTGTCTCACCCCCCCAATGCACAATGAAGTCATTTCCTGCTGGACCTGGAAGGAACTAGCTCACTTCCTCCTCCTGGCCTATTATGTAATTTCCTCCTTCCTGTCATTGGTCCATGATGTCACTCTCCTGATGGTATTACATCATCTTCAGACTCTGCTGACATCACTTCCACTTCAGAGCCTTTAGGTGTCACTTCCTCCCTTTCCTCCTCCTCGCCTTTTCTGATGATGTCACTGACGTCTTCACTTCCTGTCCCTTCTTCCTCCAGCCCCTGTGCGGTTTCATCATGGTCAATTCCAACCCCGCCCCACCCTCTGAGGTCACGGCCTTTCTCATGGACACACGCACACAGCCTGACACAACCACCCCATGATGTCACACTCCTGGCTTCCTGTCATCTGGGAGCCTCCCGATGACATTACTTCCCATTTTGACAGGCTGGTCTCCGAGACTGGGGAGCAGGGGGAAAACAACAGTGAAGGATTATGGGTAACAAGAGGGCTAATAACCGACTGTCCAAAGAGGCTTTCAATGGGGAATACCCACAGTGCTTTGCACCAGCACCAGCATGACCCTTGGCTATAGATCTATGGGATCCCCACCCCGCCCTGCATCCCCGTCCACTTCCCCTTCGACTCCCCCTCTCCCCCCACACACACCTGTCAACCTTACTTTTACCTGTGTGCATTTTCAGGGTTCCCTCCCTGACCCCTCTGTGGGGTGTGACACATTGTCTATGTCTAAGTGCCCTCTAGTGGCTGGATTCAGACCTGTGCATGTGTCATTAGCCCTCTAGTGCTAAAAGCTGATGGGGATTCTCCTTCCATCACCTACCTTTACCCACAGCATCCCTTTGACAACACATGGCGTGAGCTTTAACCTCCGTGTTAGCTCCCATCCACCCCCACTTCAAACAATGGATGTAGGGGGAAGACGCCTCCAAGATATTTATTCTAATGGCTGTAAATAAATTGATTAGAATTAATATAATAAAGTTATAATAAACTTCAAAAGGAAAGAACAGAATTCAAGCTTCACTTCTTCATTCAGTGTCCCACTCCCTGCCTCGCTGAGCCAGCCAGTCCCCTGGACTGGGGCCAGATGGGAGCCAGCACCCCCTAGAGGGGAAAGGCCCTGTGCCCCAGTCCAAGCCCTGGAGCCGGATGGGAGGTGGCGCCCCCTAGAGGGGACAGACCCTGTGTCCCAGTGTCACAAATCAGAATTGAAACTCACCTCTTCTGCCGCTTTATCAATTTTCTTTATTAACAGCAGGTTAATTTAAAAAACAATGGTATTATCTTTAACCAAAAAAACAAAAAAATTAGCACAAACACCCAAACAATAAACCCAATTTAAAATCATAACCCAGAAATACCAGAATCCCCGGAAATAAATATAATCCAAAACCAATTCACTGACTGGAAATAATTAGCCAAAATATACAGACCAGCCATAACTCTTCCAACCATTAGGAGACTAAATTTAAAACGCATCTGGGGACGATCATTGGGTAGCATTGAAAGGTAGAACAGAGATCACAGCCCCGTCATGCCAGGCACTGCAGACCCCGCCCTCCACAACTAAGATCAGGGCCCCCAGGACGCCAGGTGCTGCACACACCCCTCCTGACCGAGATCAGGGCCCCTGTTGCACTA
>NW_020694374.1:5814-9085 GCF_002925995.2 Terrapene triunguis
TAGAGGGCATCCAATAGCAAGAGCGTCCCAGCTGGGTGCAGTACCACTTGTCTCCACTAGAGGATGCCATAGCCAGGACTGGATGCTGTACCATAGGCTCCCCCCTTCTGCCACTAGGGGGAGCCCTGTAGCATCAATGCCCCAGCCCGACATGAAAGGCCACATGAACGGCCAACGCTGCCATCCACCACCAGGGGGTGAGGGCCAGGTCCCCCGCAGCGCCAGCAGGAGGCGCCGCCACCAGGCACCGATACTCCTCCCCCAGCCGGTTGGTCACCAGAAGCTCCGCCTCCAGGGTGCAGCAGTCAGAGGAGTAGGTGGCCGTCGCAGCCGCCCCGTCGGCCCAGTGGGGCACGGCCACGCCCCCTGCCAGCACCGACCGGATGCCAGCCCCATCCCAGATCCGCAGCCTGGCCGTCCAGCGGTGCTCGCGGCAGGGGGACCCTGGCGGGCCGCAGGTGCCAGCCACCGAGGTGACGTTGCAGGGAGAAGAGGCGCGATTCGGCACCTGCAGGAAGAAAGCGACAGGGTGGGCGAACAGGCCAGCGCCGGGCCATGAACCCGCCGGCTAGGGGCACACACCGAGATTTTTAACTTAGAACCAGGGCAATTACACGTTAACAACTCAGCACGTTTGGGGGCATTTCCTTTCCTTGGTGTTTTTTCGTAACGATTCACAAAGCTTCTTGGGTATTTAATTTCCCCCATTGTACCAAGGGAGCTCACTCATGGCACTTCCCCAGTTTTATAGAAATGCTTCACACAGTTGCTCGGTTGTTAATTGCCCTCGTTTGAATATTAACGAATCACCACGTTTCTTCGCTATTTCATTTCTGTTAACCCTCCACGACGTTTAATGGCCTTTAACGGACCTTGATTTACCCTGACAGCTCACAACGGCTTTGAATATTTCATTTCCCTAGTTTTAGATTAATGACGCTTTGGCATTTCCCTTCCCTAGGTTTATAGCGAAAACTCACAACTTTTTTTTTTTTTAATATTTCATTTCCTTAGTTTTACATGGGCAAATCGCAAAGTTTATGGCATTTACTTTCCCTAATTTTACACTAATGAGTCACAGTTTGGGGACGCATTTATATTTCTCGTCTTAACGATTCCCAAGATTTTGGGGTATTTCATTTCTCCAGTTTTATGCTAATGATTCACAGAGTCTAGGGCATTAATTGCCCTGGTTTTCTACGGCCGACTGACAAAGCTCTGGCCGGCGTCTCGGTCCCTGGTTTTTTCAATGACTCACCAAGCTTTTGGCATTTGATTTCTCTGGGAGTTTGTGACGTTGCCTCTATATGATTTTATGAAAGTATGCTGATGAGTGTGAATATGATGTAACTGGAATATGCTTCATGCAAAAGGTCTCTTGTAAGGTATCATTACAAAGCTTATAATCTACGGAGTGCGGTCATCCTATTTGTATAAATGTACCACTCTTGTATCTGAAACTAGAAATATGAAATATAACTCTGAGGGCCTATTGTAACTATGCAAAGTGTGGGTCATTAAAGGTGGTTTGAAATCTTGATGGCTCCCATTAACCAGGACCATTGTCTGCAGATGGGTGTGTTTTACCTGTGAGTCTTCCTGTATATGTGTGTGCTGGCAAGTGGGCAATGAAGTCTTGCAGTGACATGTGATCATGTCACCTGAACTGGAATCCATCTTTAACCTGGTGCTTTTCCATTGAGAAGGAGGGGTGGGAACCCAGAGCAGCGCCGTAACAAGGGCAAGGGAAGGATCTGCCGCCGAATTGCCGCCGCCGCTTCATTCATTCTTCGGCGGCAATTCGGCGGTGGGTCCTTCTCTCTGACAGGGACTCAGGGACCCACCGCCAAAGAGCCTGGAGCTGGCCCTTGCCTCGGGCGCAAAAATTCCTTGTTACGGCTCTGACCCAGAGGGACAAAGGATTCCCGCCTTGGGCCAAAGATATATAAATGGGTGGAAGAGAACAAAGGGAGCAGCCATCATGAGAAATCCCTTAGCTCCCACCTGAGCTGGAACAAGGGTTGGACCAGGGGAAGGATTGTGCCCAGACTAGGAAGGGGTCCAGTCTGTGAAAGAAGCTTATTGGAACATCTGAGGGTGAGATTTTATCTGTATTCAGTTTTATTGCTGTATTAAGCTTAGACTTGCGTGTTTTATTTGATTTTACTTGGTGACTCACTTTGTTCTGTCTGTCACTACTTGGAACCACTTAAATCCTACTGTCTGTATTTAATAAAATCACTTTTTACTTATTAATTAACTCAGACTATGTGTTAATACCTGGGTGGGCAAACAGCTGTGCATATCTCTCTATCAGTGTTATAGAGGGCGAACAATTGATGAGTTTACCCTGTATAAGCTGATTGATTTGGGGTTTGGACCCCATTGGGAGTTGGGCATCTGAGTGTTGAAGACAAGAACACTTCTGTGAGCTGTTTTCAGGTAAACTTGCAGCTTTGGGGCACATGGTTCAGACCCTGGGTCTGTGTTGGAGCAGACGGGCGTGTCTGGCTCAGCAAATCAGGGTGCTGGAGTCCCAAGCTGGCAGGGAAAGCAGGGGCAGAAGTAGTCTTGGCACATCAGTTGGCAGCTCCCAGGGGGTTTCTGTGATCCAACCCGTCACAGAGTTTTCTAAAAGACTCCCAAAGTTTGGGCCGTTGCATTTTAATTTCAGCAGCTCAGGAAGTTTGCTGCAGGACATTTCATTTCCCTGGTTTTTTTGTTGAACAGCCAAGAGCCATTGCAGAGCTAGTGCCCTGGTGCCATCTGCTGGCCACAGCTGACCATGTGCCCCGGACTCACCGGCGGCCGGGGCATCACCAGGAGCTGGATGAAGGCGAAGTTGGCGTCCCCGGCCGGGGAAAGGGGGTCGGCGCGGAGGGTGACGGTGACGGCTGAACCAGGGGTGGCGCTGCCGGGCACCCGCAGCGAGATGACGCCCGTCGCCGTCTGGTTCCTGCCCAGCTGCAGCCTGCGCGAGAGGCGGGGTCAGCATCGGTGGGGGCGGGTCGGACGGGGACGGGCAAGGGACAGATGGATGGAAGCTGGAAGCTGAAGAGGGACAGACGGATGCTCTGGGGCAAGGAGGGACGGACAGACAGACCGACCCAAGGAGCCAAAGGATGGATGGATGGATGGACAGACCGACCCTGGGAGCCAATGGACAGACTGACCCTGGGAGCCAAGGGACAGACCAACCAACCCAGGGAGCCAAGGGATGGATGGACAGACCGACCCTGGGAGCCAATGGACAGACCGACGGACAGACCGA
>NW_020694375.1:0-287 GCF_002925995.2 Terrapene triunguis
GTTGGAGGTGCAGGGGTTGGGGTGCACTGCCAGAGCAAAGGGGTGCTGTGCCTCCCTCATTTGAGCCCCCACCTTCCCCTACCTACCAACCTTTCCCATTTATCCCCCTACCAATAACACCCTCCCCTTGCTGCAGTCCCAAACCCCTCTTCCCCTGTTCCCCCACTCCTCTGCCCCCTAACTACCCCTCCCCTCTCAGGAAGCATTCACATGTCTAATTTGTCACCCAAAAGCTTTGATTATATTCTCCCCCGCAAAAAAAAAAAAAAAAAAAAAAAAAAAAAACC
>NW_020694375.1:387-4669 GCF_002925995.2 Terrapene triunguis
AAAAAAAAAAAAAAAAAAAAAAAAAAAAGCCATCCAGGACTCAAACTATAAAACTTCCTGCCATTCAGCCCAAACTTCTATTATCTTAGGTGAGGGCTTTTGGTTAACTCATTGTTAGTTATGCTAATTGAAGGGTGAGTTTACAGCCATCAATCACAATGAGGTCTGTGATTGATCCAGTCATTAGTACCTCGCAGTTTAACAGTCCAAGGCAGCAGAAGGAAAATGGGAGTTATGGAGGTGCTTATAACTCTGGAAATCCTTAGTCAAATGACAACAAATTTCGAACTCTAATGACACCCCATGCCCACATGAGGCACACCAAAATTCAAAGCAATCCGAGTAACCATTCAGCTTTTAGTGCACTTACAAAAATGAGCTTTAATGAGCTACAAAATGGCAGGAAAGGAAACTCTCTAGCCCCTTCTTCTGTATTGGCACAAGCGCACAGTAAAATGTACACATTTTCTTAAATTTCATTGTCAATTTGAGTCCCCCAAAGATTTATTGGGGGCCATGCACTACACTGGGTAAAACTCAACAGCTTGAGACCATTTTGACCAGCATCACATCAATAGTTTGACCTCTAGCTATGAGCAAAATAAACAAACCTAAAAACTTTTAACTGGGCTTATATCTACACAACCCTTAGCTCAAATGACCCCAAATTTAGGTCACTAACTCTACCCTGCACCCTCCTAAGGCACATTAAATGTCAAAGAAATTTGACTAAGCGTGTCATTTTTTTTAAAGAAGGTGGAAATTTAAACAGAAGTCATGGCGCAACCTTCACTATCAGGGTGTTCCTGTGTAGTTATAATATTCATCAGTTCATTTACTGGTTGGGTACCCATCTTGCAGATTTCTATTAACCATGTTATTGGAATATTCCATGAGCATTGAGATGGGATTGTGATGTCCAGCAATGAGAATCTCAGATACAGGAATAAACAAAAAGCTAGACATCACGGCACAGATATTCAGCTCATGTCACCTGGCCTAGTTCCATAGCACTATGCCAATTTACATCCACTGAGGAACTGGTCTAATTGACTTCAGTGGGGCTGGGGCTGATTTACACAACAGCTGTTTGGGGATCTGGACCCTTTGACTCCAAGGCAGCTAGAGGTGATTTACAAAAACTGGGGCTCTAACCCATTCACTCCAGCGGAGCTACCCTGATTTGAACTTGCTGAGGATCTGAACCATTGATTCCAATAGATCTAGGGCTGATTTATACCTGCTAGGGATCTGGCAGTTCATCTTTCATTCTCTGATTCATAGATTCATAGATTCTAGGACTGGAAGGGACCTCGAGAGGTCATCGAGTCCAGTCCCCTGCCCGCATGGCAGGACCAAATACTGTCTAGACCATCCCTGATAGACATTTATCTAACCTACTCTTAAATATCTCCAGAGATGGAGATTCCACAACCTCCCTAGGCAATTTATTCCAGTGTTTAACCACCCTGACAGTTAGGAACTTTTTCCTAATGTCCAACCTAGACCTCCCTTGCTGCAGTTTAAGCCCATTGCTTCTTGTTCTATCCTCAGAGGCTAAGGTGAACAAGTTTTCTCCCTCCTCCTTATGACACCCTTTTAGATACCTGAAAACTGCTATCATGTCCCCTCTCAGTCTTCTCTTTTCCAAACTAAACAAACCCAATTCTTTCAGCCTTCCTTCATAGGTCATGTTCTCAAGACCTTTAATCATTCTTGTTGCTCTTCTCTGGACCCTTTCCAATTTCTCCACATCTTTCTTGAAATGCGGTGCCCAGAACTGGACACAATACTCCAGCTGAGGCCTAACCAGAGCAGAGTAGAGCGGAAGAATGACTTCTCGTGTCTTGCTCACAACACACCTGTTAATACATCCCAGAATCACGTTTGCTTTTTTTGCAACAGCATCACACTGTTGACTCATATTTAGCTTGTGGTCCACTATAACCCCTAGATCCCTTTCTGCCGTACTCCTTCCTAGACAGTCTCTTCCCATTCTGTATGTGTGAAACTGATTTTTTCTTCCTAAGTGGAGCACTTTGCATTTGTCTTTGTTAAACTTCATCCTGTTTAACTCAGACCATTTCTCCAATTTGTCCAGATCATTTTGAATTATGACCCTGTCCTCCAAAGCAGTTGCAATCCCTCCCAGTTTGGTATCATCCGCAAACTTAATAATCGTACTTTCTATACCAATATCTAAGTCGTTAATGAAGATATTGAACAGAGCCGGTCCCAAAACAGACCCCTGCGGAACCCCACTCGTTATGCCTTTCCAGCAGGATTGGGAACCATTAATAACAACTCTCTGAGTACGGTTATCCAGCCAGTTATGCACCCACCTTATAGTAGCCCCATCTAAATTGTATTTGCCTAGTTTATCGATAAGAATATCATGCGAGACCGTATCAAATGCCTTACTAAAGTCTAGGTATACCACATCCACAGCTTCTCCCTTATCCACAAGACTCGTTATCCTATCGAAGAAAGCTATCAGATTGGTTTGACATGATTTGTTCTTTACAAATCCATGCTGGCTGTTCCCTATCACCTTACCACCTTCCAAGTGTTTGCAGATGATTTCCTTAATTACTTGCTCCATTATCTTCCCTGGCACAGAAGTTAAACTAACTGGTCTGTAGTTTCCTGGGTTGTTTTTATTTCCCTTTTTATAGATGGGCACTATATTTGCCCTTTTCCAGTCTTCTGGAATCTCTCCCGTCTCCCATGATTTTCCAAAGATAATAGCTAGAGGCTCAGATACCTCCTCTATTAGCTCCTTGAGTATTCTAGGATGCATTTCATCAGGCCCTGGTGACTTGCAGGCATCTAACTTTTCTAAGTGATTTTTAACTTGTTCTTTTTTTATTTTATCTGCTAAACCTACCCCCTTCCCATTAGCATTCACTATGTTAGGCATTCCTTCAGACTTCTCGGTGAAGACCGAAACAAAGAAGTCATTAAGCATCTCTGCCATTTCCAAGTTTCCTGTTACTGTTTCTCCCTCTTCACTAAGCAGTGGGCCTACCCTGTCTTTGGTCTTCCTCTTGCTTCTAATGTATTGATAAAAAGTCTTCTTGTTCCCCTTTATTCCCTTAGCTAGTTTGAGCTCATTTTGTGCCTTTGCCTTTCTAATCTTGCCCCTGCATTCCTGTGTTGTTTGCCTATATTCATCCTTTGTAATCTGTCCTAGTTTCCATTTTTTATATGACTCCTTTTTATTTTTTAGATCATGCAAGATCTCGTGGTTAAGCCAAGGTGGTCTTTTGCCACATTTTCTATCTTTCCTAACCAGCGGAATAGCTTGCTTTTGGGCCCTTAATAGTGTCCCTTTGAAAAACTGCCAGCTCTCCTCAGTTGTTTTTCCCCTCAGTCTTGATTCCCATGGGACCTTACCTATCAGCTCTCTGAGCTTACCAAAATCCGCCTTCCTGAAATCCATTGTCTCTATTTTGCTGTTCTCCCTTCTACCCTTCCTTAGAATTGCAAACTCTATGATTTCATGATCACTTTCACCCAAGCTGCCTTCTACTTTCAAATTCTCAACGAGTTCCTCCCTATTTGTTAAAATCAAGTCTAGAACAGCTTCACCCCTAGTAGCTTTTTCAACCTTCTGAAATAAAAAGTTGTCTGCAATGCAGTCCAAGAATTTGTTGGATAGTCTGTGCCCCGCTGTGTTATTTTCCCAACATATATCCGGATAGTTGAAGTCCCCCATCACCACCAAATCTTGGGCTTTGGATGATTTTGTTAGTTGTTTAAAAAAAGCCTCATCCACCTCTTCCACCTGGTTAGGTGGCCTGTAGTAGACTCCTAGCATGACATCACCCTTGTTTTTTACCCCTTTTAGCCTAACCCAGAGACTCTCAACACTTCCGTCTCCTATGTCCATCTCTACCTCAGTCCAAGTGTGTACATTTTTAATATATAAGGCAACACCTCCTCCCTTTTTCCCCTGTCTATCCTTCCTGAGCAAGCTGTATCCATCCACACCAACATTCCAATCATGTGTATTATCCCACCAAGTTTCAGTGATGCCAACAATGTCATAGTTGTATTTATTTATTAGCACTTCCAGTTCTTCCTGCTTATTACCCATACTTCTCGCATTTGTATATAGGCATCTAAGATACTGGTTTGATCTTTCCTCCCGGTTTTGTCCTGACCCTCCTTTCTCTCTGCCAATATAGCCCACACTCCCTCTCGTCTCCGACCCATCTCCCAGGTCTCCATGATCCCCACTTACCTGCGGGCTTTGCTCACCTGTCCCCGTCGAACCTAG
>NW_020694375.1:4769-5976 GCF_002925995.2 Terrapene triunguis
TATAGCCCACACTCCCTCTCGTTTCCGACCCATCTCCCAGGTCTCCATGTTCCCCACTTACCTGTGGGCTTTGCTCACCTGTCCCCGTCGAACCTAGTTTAAAGCCCTCCTCACTAGGTTAGCCAGTCTGTGTCCAAATAGGGTCTTTCCCCTCCTCGAAAGGTGAACACCATCTCTGCCTAGCAGTCCTTCCTCAAATAGCATCCCGTGGTCTAGGAAGCCAAAGCCCTCCTGGCGACACCATCTTCGCAGCCAGGCATTCACCTCCATGATGCATCTGTCTCTGCCTGGGCCCCTACCTTTGACAGGAAGAATCGAAGAGAATACCACCTGCGCTCCAAACTCCTTCACCCGTACTCCCAGAGCCCTGTAGTCACTCTTGATCCGCTCAGTGTCACACCGCGCAGTATCATTTGTGCCCACATGGATGAGTAGCATGGGGTAGTAGTCAGAGGGCTGGATAATCCTCGACAATGCCTCCGTAACGTCTCGGATACGGGCTCCCGGCAGGCAGCATACCTCCCGAGATGAAATGTCAGGGCGACAGATGGGCGCCTCCGTCCCCCTCAGCAGAGAGTCTCCGACCACCACTACCCTACGTTTCCTATTCGCAGTGGTGGCAGCAGACCTCCCAGCCTTAGGGGTACGAGGCTTCTCCTCCTTTACTGTAGGGGGTGATGCCTTCTTTCCTGTATCAAGAAGAGCATAACGGTTACCTATTACCACAGCGGGAGGGTTCGGAGCAGGGGTGGAGCACTGCCTGCTGCCAGAAGTAACCAGCTGCCAGTGTCCACCCTGAGCCATCTCCTCCTCCACCAGTGGTGTATCAGCAGTCCTGTGTACTGGGACAGCTACCTCAGCTGTCTCCACATGGACACTGTCCAGGAATTGCTCGTGGATTCGGATGCTTCTCAACCTAGCCACCTCCTCCTGTAGCTCTCCCACCTGCTGCCTGAGAGATTCCACCAGCAGGCACCTTTCACATTGGATGGTCCCCTCAGCCTGGATATCAGTAAGTGGAAATTGCAAGTTACAGTCTCTGCAAAACCACACCAGGATCTGGGTAGAAGCATCCATGCTCAGGCGCTCTGTCTGGCTACAGGCGCAGGTGGAGGAGACAGAAGCAGTGCTGGCACAGGTGTTGCGGGTCTTCCTAACCATCGTAAGCCTCCCTCTGTCAAACTCCCGTCTGCAGCCCCCTGTCCGC
>NW_020694376.1:0-1775 GCF_002925995.2 Terrapene triunguis
AGTGTTTCTCAAACTGGGGGTTGTGGGCTCCTTACCTGCCCTGGTTCTGTATGGCTACCAGAAGCGGCCGCCAGGATCCTATGGCCCTAGACAGAGGAGCAGCCAGGTAGGCTCCGTGTGCTGCCACCACCCAAGTGCCAGCTCCACAGTGCACCCTGGCCCCTCCATCTAGGGGAGGCAGGGACCTGGCAGTCACTTCCTGGGAGCCGCTGTAAGTGCAGCCGGGACCCCGCATCCCTCACCCCTCCACACTCCAACCCCTTGCCCCAGTCCAGAGTTCCCTCCTAAACCCCTCATCCCCACCCCAGAGCCCGCACCCCCAGCCAAAGCCCTCACCCCCCTCCCACATCCCAACCCCCTACCCCAGCCTGATGAAAGTGAGTGAGGGTGAGGGAAAGCAAGTGACAGAGGGAGGGAGGGGGATGGAGCAAGCGGGGGAGTGAGGGCTCGGAGAAGGGGTGAGACAGGGGCGTGGCCTCAGTGAAGGAGTGGGGCAGTGGGTCCTCAAAAATTTTAAATCAAAATGGGGATCCTAGGAGTGCTAAAGTTTGAGAACAGCTGCCATATACCAAATGGAGCAAACAAACATATCTGGGCAACACATCCTGCATAAAAGATGGTTTTAGCTTCTGTTAAGAGCTAAACCATCATCTTGGGGGCAACGACAAAAGTGTAGCAGGTGTTGACAAAAGCCAAATGGCTGATAAAGAAATGCATGGGGGTGTGAAGTTGGGGTTCAACCCTGATTAGCACAATCATACTGAGACTTTGTGCATTTGTGAGCACTGAGAGTTCCCTCCTGGCCAGGATGGGGTATGACCAATATGTGGCCATCTGTAACCCACTGCTGTATATAGTCACCATGTCCCAGACCGTCTGAGTCTGGCTGGGAGGAGAATCCTACATAGCTGGGTGTATGAATTCAGCATTGCAGACAGTGTGTGGGTTTCGACTGTCCTTCTGTGGATCCATTATGTTCTTATACTGAGGGTATCGGCAACCTTTCCCCTTTCCTGCCAACCCTAGTAAAAACCTTTCCCTTAGTCATGTGTCTGAGTGGTTATTGGGAACCCATCAGGGCTGGCGCCTACAAGGTCTAGTTGCTGAAGCACCTACCATGCTTGCCTCTGAGAGGTGGTAACCCGGGTACGTTACTGGCACTGTAGGGGTTTGGGTACAGAGTAACTCCAATAATTACAGTATTCATAATGATAATATTTCTCTTGGGACTTCCATAAGAGACAAAGCTAGGTTACAGAAAAATTACAGTGTCCTCCACAGGGTCAATTTCTTTATTTCCGTTTCTAAAAATACACTCACCCCTTACCCTAATAGTTTGTACAGATATTTTATAATTAGAAGAAACATTCAAACAAAATCTTTAAAACAATGATAAATATTCCGGATCCCTCTGTACTCTTGCTCACCTTCTCAGCACAGAGAAAGAAGGACTGAGGGGGATTGAGACCAAAGCTGTTTGTCAAAAGCAAAACATTTTGTGAAAATACATCAAGGATAAATATTCCCAATCCCAGCAGCTGCCCTCTATACTCTCCAGTTTCAACAAAAATTCCATTGGGAAGGTTTCTTAGAGCCAGGATAGAATTTCTGGTAAGAGGGAGACTGATCCCCAGAATAGCCAATAGCCCAATGGTTAGGACACACATCTGGGCAGTAAGAGAAGGTTATCGTACAGTTGGTGGCCAGAAATAACCACTATGATCAATTTGACCTCCTCTATAACACAGAACTTCACTGCATCAATTCCTGTTTGA
>NW_020694377.1:0-12924 GCF_002925995.2 Terrapene triunguis
CCCCAGCTCGAAGGCTCGACGGACCCCGCGTGGGAGGCTGCTGCAGACCTGTGCACTGTCCGAGCAGGCTCAGTGGTAGAGGGAGCTGGGGAACACATTGAGTATATGTGGGACATATACAGAGACCCTGGTGCACACACTTGTGCGCTTGCTCCCACATATGCACAGCCGCACACTCATAGTGCACACACCCATGTCCTTTCTCCAGGCACACGAAGGCAGAAGGCCATGCACGCACCTGTGCATTGCTCATCAACAGATGTGCACACAGATATGGTCACATACCCATGTGCTCTCGCACCCATCCTCATGTGTATTTGCTCACACACATCCCTGCACACTCATCTGCCCATGCACACGCACCTATGCACATACATGCCCTGCACACTCATCCTCCCATGCACACACACACATCCCCCATGCATACACACCTATGCACACACGCACCCTGCACACTCCTCCCCCATCCATACACACCTATGCACACACACACCCTGAACACTCATCCTCCCATGCACACACACACACCCCTGCACACCCCTCCCCCATGCATACACACCTATGCGCACACACCCCCTGCACACTCATCCTCCCATGCACACACACACCCATGCACTCACGCACACAAGCATGCCCACTTCCTGACCTCGGTCACTGACTGCATAGACAGCCGGGCCGGTTTCCCTCTGGCCAAGCCCTGCGCCCCCCAAAGGAGCGGTAATCACCAGCCTGCCAATCATTCGTGTCACCGCCCATGACTCCGAAAGGTGGCTGGATACCCATCACTGCCTGCTAGGCCAGAGGTCATTCTGGCTGCTGACCCAGCAGAGACCACCGGCGCGGCTCTCCTCGGGCAAAGGTTTAAAAGTCCCGGCGTGGCCTGTCGGGGCAGCTTCACAGCTGAGCGGACCATGCTCCTGGGGTCCCACGGGAACAGGGACTTGTGCTTTTTCAGCAGCTTCCCCTAAGGCGTGCCAAGCCCTTCACCCCTGTGTGAGCTGGGCAGAGAGCGTCATCCCCAGGCTGCACGGGGGGAAACTGAGGCACAGAGGAAGGCTGGTGCAGTGGTCAAGGCACTAGCCTAGGACTTGGGCGAATAGGGTTTAAGTCCCTTTTTTTGCCCCCCATATGCGTAGCCTCTGTGTCCCAGTTCCGGGGCTGGGAGGATAAAGACCGTGAGGTACTCAGATATTTAGGCCAGATCAGTACCTGACAGAGAGGAGAAGTTGTCACGGAGTCCCCGGGCGATGCTCTGGACCTGCTCCCTACGAAGCCAGGAAGGACTCTGGGGAAGTCTCCTCTCTGTGAGCAGATTGTCTTCAGGGCAAGAAGCTCACACGGCTTCCACCTTCCTGGGTCTGACCTTGGAGCATTCAGCATCCTCGGCCCCTCCGTGCGCTTCCCACAGCGAGTCTGCCCAGGCGGGGTCCTGGGGAAGCCAGAGGGTCCTGCCCCCCACTTCGCAGTCAGACGTGACTCTCAGCCAGCCAGTAAAACAGAGGTTTATTAGATGACAGGAACATGGTCTAAAACAGAGCTTGTAGGTACAGAGAACGGAACCCTTCAGCCGGGTCCATTTTGGGGGGCAGTGAGCCAGACACCCACGTCTGCACTTCACTCTTCGTCCCCAGCTAGCTCTAAACTCACTTCCCCTCCAGCCCCATCTCCTCTGCTTTGTCCCTATCCGGGCCAGGAGGTCACCTGATTCCTTTGTTCTCCAACACCTTGAGCTATCACCTTGCAGGGGGGAAGGGCCCCGGCCATTAGTTGACAGGAGACAGAGTGTCGGCCATTTATGCACACTGGCCTTTATCCCACCACCTAGAGACTTAAGAAATGCATAGGGGAAACTGAGGCACCCCTACACTATTCAGAGGAAACATTAAGAACAGTCTCACTTCGTCACACCCACAGCTTCTGAATAGGGCAGATGCAAACAGCCCCCCTATCCCTGCACCTGTGCAGGGCTGGAGCTGGCCCCGGGTGCAAACCAGCCCCGAGCCCCAGCTCTCCCGAGGTTTAGTTAATGGGGGTGCAGCTGTGTCTGGCTCCACCTGGCGGGGGCAAGGGGGCGGCAGAAGGTTGCACAGGACACGGCTGCACCCCGGGGAGCTCAGCAGAACCCCTCGTTCCGCCTCGCTTGGCAGCTGCAAACACGTGGCCGCTGCGTGGCCGCACGACATCTGCACCGCAGCTGCTTCCTTTGCCAGATGCGCCCCTTTCCACAGAGAGCAAGTGCTGCGTTTTCCCGGACAGCGCCCTGCGAGGGGGATTATATCGCAGCAAAGAGCGAAAATCCGGAAAAAAGAAAAAGGGCTGGGATCCACTTGCCTCCCACTTAAGCCTTAAGGACTGGCTGGGGGCCCCAGGAGCTTAATGGAGCTGAATGATGTCGCGTGCTGGACCCGTGCACGGGGTGGATTTCATCCTCTGGGAGCTGGGAGCACGGTCTAATAAGCAGCAAACACGCTTTGCAATGGTGCTTGCCTGGGATCTCTTACACATGCACCCGCTTCTCCGGCAGGCTACACGGGAGAGTGACAGATCCCATTGGCGCAGTTCACACGGGGGAGATCCGATTCCACGTTGGTGTTGTAGTGACCGGGTCTCTCTGCTAACCTGGGATTCTGCCCGCCACAGACCGGTCATGATCTTGCCATTTCTCGCCGGGTGTGTGGCGCCTGACCCAGAGCGGGGCCTTGTTGGGATAGACGACGCTGTACAGACACCACAGAAAAGCCAGTGGGTGCCCCAGGGAGCTAACAGTCTAGGGACTAGCCTGGCAAAGGGGAGGAGAACAGAAATCTCACCATGCCTCCGTTACTGGCAGGAAACGGAGACTCAGAACAATTAAGTGAGTGACCCAAGGTCACACAAGGAGACGGTGGCAGAGCAAGGAAGTGAAACCAGGTCTCCAAAACCTAAGGCCACAAGCTTGACCACTCAGCCAGCCTCCCTCTCTGGGCCAAAAGTCTTTTTAAGACCATAAACCCTCTCCAAGAGCCCGGCTCACTGGCTACCTGGTGCCTGGAGTTCGGGCCCCCGATGGGTTCCAGAGGCATGGAACGCTCCCATGAAGATGCCGAAACCTGACCGTGGCCCATCTGAAGAAGACTCTGTCCCGCCAGGTCATGTCAATGAATTGAGGCGAGCATATGGCCCAGCCCCGCTCGTCTGGGGGACAATTGGGGCATGTGCGTTCCCTGCAGTGCCTTATCCGCAACTGGTTTGCCTGGGCCCCTGCTGCAGAGAAGTCCTCAGGGAGGATTTCTAATGGGCATTGGGCGTCTGTGACTTGGGTGGCTTTGCAAAGCTCGGAGGTCATTTTAAAAGTGCCGTGGGGGGGTAATAATAACAACAAGCCTAGCTCTTAGGGAACACCTTTAGTCTTTAGATCTCAGAGCTCTTGACAAGGAGGGCAGGAGCATTAGCCCCATTTTACACAGGGGGAAACTGAGGCACGGGAAAGGGAAGTGACTTGCCCAAGGTCACCCACCGGGCCAGAGCTGGGACTTGAACCCCCAGAGCTGGGACTCGAACCCCCGTCTCCTGCATCCCAGCCTCGGGCCCAATCTACTAAATCCGGGTTGCTCTTCACAGGCGCGAGCGGAAGTCGTGCAAGAAGTGAATCCACACATTGGCAAGCGTGCTGCCCTTCACCCACCTGCCTTCCCGGCAGCCTGCGCAAGGAGACAGGCCTGCCTGAGCAACTATCCCCTGGGTGCACCCACCGGAGCAGAGCAGCCCGGTAGAAAGAAGAAAGCTGGAGACGGGGTTAAAAATAAATGGCTCTCATCAAAATGATTCCATACAAGGCCACCCGGCCGAGCGGGGGCCCATGGGGCCTGCTGACACTCAGGGTTAGCCCAGCTCAGCTCCCGTTGAAGCCAGTCCCGTTGCTGGGGGCAGAGATGTTCTAGGTGTAAGCTCGGAGTCCTCCCAGTCTCTCCCGAGATCCTAGAACGCCTCCGAATCTAGCGATCCCTAGAACCGGGAATGCTGATGGGTCTAGCACCACACAGACCCCGATTCCTATCTAATCTGGTTTTTTTAAAGATCTGTTCTAGATCAGAAGGAATTATTTGGGGGCAGTATACAGGAGACCAGACAAGATGATCCCAATGGTCCCATCTGGTCTGGGGAAATCTATGAATCTGTCTACCGCTAGCTCCTGGAACGCTGGCTCTGTCTAACTGTAGTAATTCCAAGCCCTGGTCTACACGAAAAAATAAGGTCAACCCAGCTACGCCGCTCAGGGGTGTGAAAAATCCACCCCTCTGAGCGCAGTAGTTAAGCCGACCTAACTCCTGGTGTATGTAGACAGCGGGAGGTCAAGGGAAGAATTCTTCCATCGACACAGCTCCGGCCTCTCTGATTCCTACACTGATCGGAGAACCCGTCCTGTCCCTGTGGGTAGTGTCTAGAGTGGTAGTGGAGGAGGCGGTAGCTAGGTCGAGGGAAGGATACTCCCATTTACCTAGCCGTGTCTACACTGGCGCGTAGGTCGTTTTAATTACATCACCAGGGCATGACATGTTTCACAGCCCTGAGCGATGTAGTGAAGCCGGACCAGCTTTGCCGTGTGGCCCAACCCTCACCCAGGTGTCCAACCCAGCAGACTGAGAAATTAATGGCACACTTATTCAAGAGGCCGGGTCAGAGCCAAACCCCAGGGCCTGTCACTCCTCTTGGGCTGGTGCAGTTCGGGACTCGCTGCTCTGAAGCCAGTGCAGTAGCGGTGAGAGCAGAAGCCGGCCGTCGAGCCCAGCCAGGGGACAGAGACAGGGTCTCTACCCCTGGCTGGAGAGGAGCGCGCTGCCGCTGGAGAACCTCAGGGACTCAGAAGAACCACGGAGGCTCAGCAGAGGGAAGGTTTCATGAGAGGGGCCTGATCCCCGGGGCACAGAGCGCCCGCTTAGATCCTACCCAGGGGCTCGACAGGGGCGACCCAGCCCCTCGCTGGGTCAGCACCGTGGTGACCAGGGGCTCTGCTTACTCCGACACCCCTGTGATGAGCCAAGCCCGGCTGTGTGTGGGGAGGGAGGTGGGGGTGGGTCACTTTGTCTGGGGAATCAGGATGCCCTTCTGGTTCTCGGACGCCAGCCTCACCTAAGCCCAATTCAAACCCCACCCTCTTACTGCCCCGCGCCCCCCCGTCACTGCCCAGCCTGGAACACTTTTCTGACCATGACACCCCTGGGCAGAACCTTGTGCCCCCGGCGGTGCCACTGATGCCAATTCCTTGGTGTGCTTGAGCAGGCAGAGCCGGCCCAATAGGGCTAAGGAGTGGTCCCAATAGGGTTACACCCGTGTCCTAGCTACAGCGGCGAGAAGAAAGCGAACAACCAGGACTCCTTTTCTCTCTCCTTCTTCCACCCTCCCCGCTTCCCTTTCTCTCCCCCGCCCTCCTGCCCCCTCTCTGTATCTCTCCATCTCTTTCCCTCCCTCCCCATCCGGTCTGCCTCTCTCTGTAGATCTCGCCCCGTGAATCTCGGCAAGGTCGGGGCTCAGCCAGACGTTCCCCCATCTGATCCTGCCCCCCCTCCCCCGCGCGCCCGTAAGCTTTCTGAAGTTTGAAGCTGTTTTTTCCACAGCTCCTGCCAAGAGCAGCTAATGAGAAACAAACTCGGCTCCTTGGACTGCAGCGTATCTCAGCCCACAGCTCCGGGGCCTCTTCTCCACATCCCTTCCCGGAGCCAGGGAGAACCAGGGGGTGAGGCGTGGGCTTGGCGGGCCGAGGTAGGCAGCACCCGCCACCTCTTCCCCACGAGGAGAAGCGGCTCTGGGGGGCAGGAGTCACAGCCTGGCTGCATTAGGGTCCTGATCCTGGCAGCTCCCAGATCCAGTGACCCCCCCCTTGACTGCATTGGGCTCTGGGGCTTCTCTGCCCCCCAGCAATGGGGCCTGACGCATGGATGTTTCCACTGGTCCCAATGGGCTTTGGATCGAGCCCTTGGAGAGCAGCAGCTTCGCCACCCACGGGTCATCCCAATGCAAGGGGATGCTTGGCTGGAGTACAAGTCCCACACCTCACTAGGGGGCGTGGCCAGATGGAAGTGGGTGTGGCTGAGCTGCCGCCAGGACCCCTGGCAGCGGTCCCAGGCCTGGGGGAATGCAAAGGTGGCTTAAAGGGCCGGTGTCTATTGCAACCCCCTGGAGCTCTGGATGAGTGTTACTCTGCTGGGGGCGGGGGCTGGTCTCCAGGCCGGATCCTCCTCCCACCCCAGGAGAGGCGGGATGCAGCCACATTAAACATAAGAACCCAGGGGACAGGGCGAAGCAGGAGAGTCCCACGGCCGTGGTGACGCCGCCGACAGGCAAACGCTGAAAGGGGAGCGTGCCCCGTTCACCCCCCCCCACCTTGGCAGCCGTGCCCTTGTGGAGAGGGTGGGAGGCGGTAGCGCGGTGGGCCCATTGGCACAGCAACCTGCCTGCTTGCTCCAGGACAGTTCCCTTCTCAGTCCTTGGGGAACACTATGGGGGGGGCAGGATCTGTGGGCCAGCGGCGCGGGAACGGGGCTCGCAGTCCAGCGGCCTCGGTTCTAATCCCCACGCTGCTAATAGCCTCGCTCACTCACCCTGGGGCTGTCCTGTCTATTGCAGCGAGAAGCTCTTTGGGGCAGGGACCGCTCCTCGCTGGCTGCGTTTGTACAGTTCAACCGGGGTCTCAGCCCTACCGTTAACAGCAGGGGGGCAGAGACAGCCTTTCCCTCCCACCCTGCAGAAGGACGGTCTGGTTTCTTCCATCGAGCAATGCTGTCTGGAAATCAAAGAGTGCTGGTCCCCACTGCACCTTCTGACGGCCTGCCGGGGGGGCAGCAACCAGCATGTCCTCCACTCAGCCGCCAGCCGCTCAACCTGCCTCCTTTAAAATAAAGGCTAAACCCAGGGAAGCCCTTTCCCTGCCTTCCTCCCCCACAGGGACCGCTGCTTCCTGCACCTAGGCCAGAGGGCTGCCTCCCACTACATTCCTCCAGGAGAATTACTCGGCTGGAGTTGTCCCTAAAAGGAGATGCCTCCTCGCAAAGGACAGGGCTGCCGGGAGCTGGGGAAGGAGGAGAACTAAGGAGAGAGGGACAGATAGGCAGAAGGATCTGTACAGCAGTGGACAGAAGGCCAGAGGGGTGTACGTATGGCCAGAGACAGAGACTTTTGATACGGTCTCCCACAGTAGTCTTGCCAGCAAGTTAAAGAAGTATGGGCTGGATGAATGGACTATACGGTGGATCGAAAGCTGGCTAGATCGTCGGGCTCAACGGGTAGTGATCAATGGCTCCGTGTCTAGTTGGCAGCTGGTATCAAGCGGAGTGCCCCAGGGGTCGGTCCTTTAGCTCCATTGGCTCTTCTCCCCCTGGTGTCCACCCTCCGGATGGATGGACCCAGAACCACCTTGTCCCCTCTCAGCCTTCGCTGGGCTAAAGAACTCGAGTCTCCTCTGGCGAGATCGGCTCTGCGGCCCCCTGATTGATCCAGCAGCCCGGCTCTGCGCCTGATCCAGGCTGACGTCATCTTGCGTGAACCTGGCTGACCAGAACGGGACGTGGGATTCCAGCCAAGGTCTGGCCAGTGGGATAACAGAGCCCAGAGAGCCGGCACGGATTCCATTAGCTTTTGAGGCAGGTCCCATGCGTAACACCCACTTGGGGTTTCCCAGCTTCTGGAGCTTTGATCGGAGCCAAGTCCTATGGGAGTTAGGCCCAGAACCTCAATGGTATTTAGGTGCCTACAACTAAGGCCAGGTCTACACTAAAAACATAGGTCAACCCAATGACGTTGCTCAGGGGTGTGAAAAATCCCCCCCCAGCCCGCGCCCCAGCTGCTGTTGCCTTTCAAATATAGGCAAGCCCTTGGATGGCTGTCAAAGCCCCCAGCCCGGTCCCAGCAATGGCCAGAGGGCTTTGGCAGCCATCTTGGTTGCGATCGTCCCCTCTAGAAGAGGTTCAGACCAGAGGAGCTGGGAAAGCCCAAGGGGGTTTACACGTGCAAGCGGCATGACCTCGGGGCTGGGATTAGGTCTGACCACAGCCGGGCTCTGTGCCTGCCTGATCCTATGGTCCCGAGCAAGTCACTTGCACGCGGCAGTGACCCCTGGTTCTGAGTGCCCAACTTGGGTCTGATTTTCAGAGGTGCGGCGTGGGGGGTGCCCAGAAGAAAATGGAATCTCCCTGCCCCGCAGGAAGAAATTCCCACATTTGTTTATGTACATTCCGAATCGGAACGAAAAGTCGACGTTTGCCCCAAAACAGAAGTGCCGAACAATTGCCATTTAAAAGCATCCGCACATTTCGTTTCCACGCGACAACACGCTCCAATAAACACACCCGCAGCCAAGATCAAATTCCATACAACTGCTCCTCGCAGTCTTCGGCTTCCGATAGGACCACGTAAGAGCCAAACTGAGAAAGTCGACGCATTTCAGCATCAACACGGAAACGTTTTGACGTTCTCGAAACCAAGAGGGTTGAGCCCAGTCGGTGACTCTCTCTATTGCCTTTCAGCCGAAATGATTCATTTCAACTTTCTCCCCTCGAAAAAATGTCATTGAAATTGCCACATTCCTGCAAAACGTTTCTATTCTGACGAAACTCCATTTTCCAAGAGAACATTGTTTTGTCCACAAAACTTGGACCAGTTCTTGGCCCAGGCTCTGGGAAAGCTAGAGAGAACCACAACTTCTGTTAGTGTCTAGCCCCCTTTATACTCATTCCAGACAATTTCTGTCTCTTCTCTACCATAAGAGACACTGCACATCCCTTAGATTCCTTCAGAGCACCAACGTCCAGGTCCTCACTCCTCTGGGATGTTGCCAAGCAAGTGCCGAGCGTCCTGTCTAATAAACTAGGTGCTTCACTTGGTCGGCTCCATCTCAGGAGGGTCTGGGATGTAGGAGCCTTCAGTTCCCTTCCCCCCCAATGCAGTATTGGTGCCCTGGAGGAAGTGCTTGTCCCAAGAACTGCTCAGTGAACTTCCAGGGAGGTGTGCGTCACCATCAAGTGCGGGTTTGTCTGAGAAACAGCTGTGTGTGGGTGTGGGCAATGGGTGTGTGATAAGGTGGGCCCACCCTTCTGAGCCGGCCATGGTACAACAGGCGTGCCTGCCTCAGTTTCCTCTTCCGTTTGCCCATGAAGGGAACAGTCTCTTGCTGTCGGATACAAAATCCCATCTCTGGGCATGATTGAGTCACATACACCTGCGTCATCGTTGCCCCCCAAACCCTCGTGGTCAAACCATTCTCGACAAACCCACAGTAAACGTGGAAAGGTAAAAGAGTTTGTCCACGTATCAATAGCAGCACCGGGGTTCCTTTTGCCTCAGCTCCAGCCCTCCCGGAGAGTGACCCATCTCCTGACTCTTACCAGGGGCCCCGACTCAGGTCCCCTGCAAGACAGCTCCTGGCAGAGCTCCACTGCCCAGGCCTCTCCGCCCGTGTGAGTCCTACCCATGCCCAGGGCATCTCCCTCCAGGGTCCACCCTCTTGCTTCTGGCTCTGCTTCCCCTCAATGAGCTGGGGCTTCCTCTTCAGCCCCCTGGCCACTGCCCCATCCTTCTGCCCATCGGGGCCCCCAGCCTTGGTCAGTTCTCACCAGCAGTTCTGGTCCAGCTTTGGTAGCTTTCTCCCAAGCAGCTCCCAGCAGTTCCCTTGTCTCCTCTGACAGCTCCCACCTGCTGATCTCCTCCTTATCGGGCCCAGGTGCCCTCTTGGAGGGCAGATGACCAGTCACAGGTGCACTGGAGGGACCCTACTCTCTCTTAAAGGGCCAGTGTCACCGCATGGGTGTGTGTTGGTGTCGGGCGTGTGTGTTCTTTCTTAAAGTGAGTTCACAACCTGTGGGCCAGATCCCACTTTTCTGATCAGTCCTGATGCAGGTGAAGGAACGACAAATCCACTGGGAGTGGTGGCTGGGTCAGGACTGAGCAGAAGACCGGGTTGTTTTGCCACCTGAGATCTCTGCCCACTTATTTGATAACTGGGATTGGTGGGCGGAGCCTCCCAAAGCAACGGAAGTCCCACCCCTTCAGGTGAGGGCGGGGCCCCAGAACCCAGACATCACGCGAGTTCGTGGGATGACAAATGAGAAATGGGGGGCAGGTTAGAGGAACCAGGACACAGAGCAGAGAGCCCTGGATCATGTCCGCTGGGTGTCACATCTTTAACGAAGCCTCCCTGTCTCCCTGTGAGGTTTTATCCCCATTTTATCGATGGGAGAAACCGAGGCACAGACTGGGTAAGGCAGTTGGGCGCACCGAAGGTCGACGGGAATCGGGTTCCTAACTCCCTTAGTCCCCTCTGTCAATCCCAGCCTCTGTGACTGCCCAAGGCTCCGTGTCTCGTGGCAAAGAACCCACTCCCTGTGCTCAGCGCCGAACCACTGGCTCTTCCATGGCATCCCGATGCCCTGGCTGCTTGTAATTCCAACCTCTGGGTCGTGGAATAAGATCCCAGTTTCCCTAGCCAGGTGCCTGGCTGGGGTTTCCTCTGGGGACATGGTGGGGGTGGGGCTGCAGAGCCTGTCTCCCCATCAGTCCCCTGGGGAAAGGAGCTTCCCCCGCCTCCCGATTTGCCCCCGGTGGAGGGCAGAGGATGGGGAAGGTGGCTGGCGCTGGAGTGGGTTCGCCTGGACTCCAGTGGGTCTTGGAGGCTACGGAGGTTCATCTCCCAGCATATCCCGTGTCATGGGCAGACAGGCCCCTGAAGATCCTTCCCCACCCCCATTGTGCCCTGGTGAGTGTGTGTGTGCCGGGCGGGGGGGGGGGCCTTCTCTCTGCGGGTTATTCCCTCTCACCTAGTCCCCCCCACCCCCCAGCACTGTCTGGGCCTCCCAGACGGCAGGATGAGTCAGTGGCCGCAGACCGGTCCCAGGCTTGCTTCTCACGCTGCCTGCAGCTCCGCTCATCCCCTTCGCCTCGGGGGGGTCGGGTCACCATATGGGTTTAATGGCACAGGCTGGAGGGCGCAGAGGGGATCTGGGAACCCGTCCAGGGGGGTGGCTGCCCTGCTTTTGCAGCCGGAGGGCGTGTCCAGCCTTCGAGCTGGCTCGGATCCAGCCAGCGCTAACAGGAGAACGCAGCTGCGGCCGCACGAGGGGCCAGCAGCCCGGGGTTCGCTCCCCGTCCAAGACCCTCGGGACGTCCTCAGGGCGTTCTGTCTGCAGCGGGCTAGCGCGGGCGCCTCTCCTGGGGCTGGGAGTCACCCCCGCCCCAGCTCGAAGGCTCGACGGACCCCGCGTGGGAGGCTGCTGCAGACCTGTGCACTGTCCGAGCAGGCTCAGTGGTAGAGGGAGCTGGGGAACACATTGAGTATATGTGGGACATATACAGAGACCCTGGTGCACACACTTGTGCGCTTGCTCCCACATATGCACAGCCGCACACTCATAGTGCACACACCCATGTCCTTTCTCCAGGCACACGAAGGCAGAAGGCCATGCACGCACCTGTGCATTGCTCATCAACAGATGTGCACACAGATATGGTCACATACCCATGTGCTCTCGCACCCATCCTCATGTGTATTTGCTCACACACATCCCTGCACACTCATCTGCCCATGCACACGCACCTATGCACATACATGCCCTGCACACTCATCCTCCCATGCACACACACACATCCCCCATGCATACACACCTATGCACACACGCACCCTGCACACTCCTCCCCCATCCATACACACCTATGCACACACACACCCTGAACACTCATCCTCCCATGCACACACACACACCCCTGCACACCCCTCCCCCATGCATACACACCTATGCGCACACACCCCCTGCACACTCATCCTCCCATGCACACACACACCCATGCACTCACGCACACAAGCATGCCCACTTCCTGACCTCGGTCACTGACTGCATAGACAGCCGGGCCGGTTTCCCTCTGGCCAAGCCCTGCGCCCCCCAAAGGAGCGGTAATCACCAGCCTGCCAATCATTCGTGTCACCGCCCATGACTCCGAAAGGTGGCTGGATACCCATCACTGCCTGCTAGGCCAGAGGTCATTCTGGCTGCTGACCCAGCAGAGACCACCGGCGCGGCTCTCCTCGGGCAAAGGTTTAAAAGTCCCGGCGTGGCCTGTCGGGGCAGCTTCACAGCTGAGCGGACCATGCTCCTGGGGTCCCACGGGAACAGGGACTTGTGCTTTTTCAGCAGCTTCCCCTAAGGCGTGCCAAGCCCTTCACCCCTGTGTGAGCTGGGCAGAGAGCGTCATCCCCAGGCTGCACGGGGGGAAACTGAGGCACAGAGGAAGGCTGGTGCAGTGGTCAAGGCACTAGCCTAGGACTTGGGCGAATAGGGTTTAAGTCCCTTTTTTTGCCCCCCATATGCGTAGCCTCTGTGTCCCAGTTCCGGGGCTGGGAGGATAAAGACCGTGAGGTACTCAGATATTTAGGCCAGATCAGTACCTGACAGAGAGGAGAAGTTGTCACGGAGTCCCCGGGCGATGCTCTGGACCTGCTCCCTACGAAGCCAGGAAGGACTCTGGGGAAGTCTCCTCTCTGTGAGCAGATTGTCTTCAGGGCAAGAAGCTCACACGGCTTCCACCTTCCTGGGTCTGACCTTGGAGCATTCAGCATCCTCGGCCCCTCCGTGCGCTTCCCACAGCGAGTCTGCCCAGGCGGGGTCCTGGGGAAGCCAGAGGGTCCTGCCCCCCACTTCGCAGTCAGACGTGACTCTCAGCCAGCCAGTAAAACAGAGGTTTATTAGATGACAGGAACATGGTCTAAAACAGAGCTTGTAGGTACAGAGAACGGAACCCTTCAGCCGGGTCCATTTTGGGGGGCAGTGAGCCAGACACCCACGTCTGCACTTCACTCTTCGTCCCCAGCTAGCTCTAAACTCACTTCCCCTCCAGCCCCATCTCCTCTGCTTTGTCCCTATCCGGGCCAGGAGGTCACCTGATTCCTTTGTTCTCCAACACCTT
>NW_020694378.1:0-1507 GCF_002925995.2 Terrapene triunguis
ACCTTAACATGGCCCATAAAGTGCAATCCTTCGTTCTGGATTTGCCATTCCACAGGTTGAACTGCTCCTTACTACTTTCCAGGCTTCATGAGCCATGGGAGCAAGGGGTAGGCTGGGGTAGGTGCGACCGCGCGGTGCTGCTGGCTGGGAGAGCAGCCTGAGGCAGAAGCCTCCAGCTGGCATGATATTCCAGGCAGAACTGAATCTCCATGAGACGAAACTTAAAGAAGAGAATGACCTGGAGTCACTCCCATTCGGTGCTCTAAGAGGAGGATAGCCATGTCTGTCCAGGCACCCCTGATCGACCTCACTGAGGTCTGCCAGCTGAGTGGGGCTGCGTGGGACCCCGGTTGGCCGGAGCTGGCGAACGGAGCCCCAGACCGGCAGCGGGCTGAGCCGCTCACCCCACTGCCGGTCTGGGGCTCCGTCCGCCGGCCCCGCTCAGCCCACTGCCTGCCTGGGGTTCCGATCATCCAGGCAGGCAGTGGGCTGAGCGGGTCCAGTGGACGGGACCCCGGAAAAAAGGCATGAAACGATTGTCTGCCATTGCTTTCACGGGAGGGGGGCTGACGACATGTACCCAGAACCACCCGAGACAAAGTTTTTGCCCCATCAGGCATTGGGAGCTCAACCCAGAATTCCAATGGGCGGCGGAGACTGCGGGAACTGTGGGATAGCTACCCACAGTGCAACGCTCCGAAAGTCGACGCTAGCCTCGGTACTGTGGACGCACTCCGCCGACTTAATGGTCTTAAGTGGAGAAACACACAATCGACTGTATCAAATCAATTTCTAAAAAATCGACTTATATTAAATCAACCTAATTTCTTAGTGTAGACATACCCGCAGTGGGTTTAGTCCTGGTGGGAGGGGCTGGATCTGCGCTGCAATAAAGTGACCAAGTGTTTTTCCAGCCTGGCAGAATCTAGAATCTGGCTTCAGGTAAAGAGCCCGGGGGAAACTGGGGTGTAAAATGGACTAAAACTTTTTCTGATGCCTGCCCAATGTCCCTTCTTGCCTTGACAGGCTGCAGAATGACATCCACATCTTGCTCCAGATCCTCCCATCCTCCCAGGGGACAGGGAAGAGACATGGCTGCTGCAGTGGTGCTGGCTCAGGTAAGTGATTGGCAGGGAGCCGGTGGGGAGGGTGGGGTTTGACTGGACGTGGGGGAGGGACAGGAAATACAGGAGGAAAGTTGAATGAGGAATGAAAAACCTCTGTTGAGTTCTTTGCTCTTTACACAAAAAACACAATATGGAGAAGCCACATGGGCACAGCTAGGTCCCAAATAACCATGTTTAGTAACTACACAGACATGCAAGGCCCAGCCACATATTTACACTACTGCTTAGATTAGTCCTTGGCAGCTTCTAAACCATAGAACATAGTGAGCCACCCGATAGCTCACAAAATTCTTAAAAGGATGTAACAGGGTTTTGTGGATTGCTTGGTCCTTAAGGGCAGCTAATCATCAACAGGAGCCCTTACCATGTCCCTCTGCTTC
>NW_020694378.1:1517-4451 GCF_002925995.2 Terrapene triunguis
GTTTTTGTTAATGGGGAGAAGTCAATGAGCAGGGCTGTTTCTAGTGGGTGCCCTAGGGATCAGTTCTTGGTCCAACACTACTTAATATTTTTATCAACAATCTTCATGATGATGTAAAACCTTTGCTGGTAAGGTTTGTGGACGACACAAAGATTAGTGGGGTATCAATAATAATGAGGACAGGTTATTGTTACCAAGTGATCTGAATTTCCTGCTTAAATGGTCATAATCCAATAAAATGTGTTTTAGTACCTGCACAGCCAAATGCAAGTTAATACATCTGAGAAAACAAGAATTCAGATTGTACCTACAGCATGAAGGATTCTGGGCTTGGCTACACTACAGAGGCTAGAGCAGCATAGCTAGTGCACTGTAGCTGCGCTGGCATAACCCCATAGATGTAGCCAAATCTGACCTTCTGAAATAAAAAATCATAGTTGATGACCTGGGTTTCATTATCTTTCCTTTTAATTTAAACTGAATCAACCTGTGACTAGAGCCAAGGTTATTTCCTACGACCACCTCTTCTATGATGTCCTCACTACTTACTAAAACCAAGTCTAAAATTGCATCAACTCTGTTAGATTGGTGACCGTTTGATGAAGAAACTGTCGACATTGTAGATAATCATGCAGCGCTGTGGCAAAAAGGACTCATGCAATCCTTGGGTGTATAAAAAGGGGAGTATCCGGCAGAAGCGAGGAAGAGATTGTGCCTGTATACGCAGCATTGGTGAGACCACTGCTGGAATACTGCCTCCAGTTCTGGTGTCCACACTTCAAGAAGGATGTGGGAACATTGGAGAGAGTTCAAAGGAGGAACACAACAACGACCCTGGGGCTGGAAGACAGGCCTTTCCATTGGAGGACCTCAACGTATCCAGCTTATTGAAGAGAAGGTTGAGAGGGGAATTGATCAGTGTGTATAGGTGCTTACACATGGAAAATAGATTTGATAATGGCGGGGGGAGGGCTTTTAAGCCTTGCTCAGGAAGGAATAACTTGAAGCAATGGCTGGAAGCTGAAGTTACACAAATTCTTCCTTGAAATAAGATGCAATTTCCCAGCAGTGAGGCTAATTAAACATTGACACCATCTTACCAAGGGGGGGTAGGGGACTTATCATCACTTTGAGTCTTTAAAGTGACATTAGTTCTCTCTTAAAACAATATGCTTTAATCCAGTTTCTGGGGGATGTTTTGTGGCCTGGGCAGAGGCAGGGTAGATGGTTGTAGTGGAACTCAGTGTCCCACCCCTCCACTCCCCACAACCTCAATGCCTCCCTCACCTGAGCCCACAATCTCTCTTCCCTCCCCAATCATCCACCCCATTTATACCCCTCTTCCCTTATTCCCCCACTCCTCTGCCCCCTGGTATCTCTTCCCTCCCAGGAGGCATTCCCATGTATGTTTCCCTCAACCCCCAAAGATTTTGATTACATTCTCCCCAAAATGAAATTGTCACCCATGATTCACAAATTGTAGCAACCTCTGGCCACTCAGTCCAAAACTTATTTTGTCTTAGATGGGGGCTTATGATTAACTTATCCTTAGTTATACTAATTGAAGGGTGAATTCATAGCCATCAGTCTCAGCGAGGTCTGTGATTTATCCAGTCACTAGTACCTCTCAGTTCAACTTTACAAGGCAGCAGTAGGACATTTTTGAGGGGACCTGTAACTCGAGAACTCCTCAAAAGACCCCAAATTTGGGTCACTAATGCTCCCCAACATCCCAAAGAGGCACACAAAATGCAAAGTGATCTGAGTAACCATTCCGTTTTTAGAGCACTTACAAGAGTTGAGCTTTAAAGCCGATAAAATGGCAGGAATGGAAACCCGCTAACTGTTTTTCTGTATTGGTGCGTGCGTACTGTAAAAAATGCACATTTTCTTAAATCACATTCTCAGTCTGCATCCCCCAAAGATTTAAGGGGTGCCATGCACTATTTTGGGTAAAACTCAACAGATTGAGATCATTCTGCCCTGTATCACTTCAATAGTTTGATCTCTAGCCCTATGCAAAAAAAATAAAAATAAATAAATGTAGAAACTCTTTTAAAAATGGCTATTTTTCTCAGGCCTTATATCTCTTGCACCTCTAGCTCAAATGACCCCAAGTTTGGGTCACTAACTGCACCCAACACCTTCCTGACGCACCCCAAATTTTAAAGGAGTCTGACAAAGGATGTAAATTTTAGAGGACTTAGAAAAGTCAACCTTTTAACAGAAGTCGTGATGCAACCGTCACTATAGTGGCACTGCCATGCCAGTACAATTTCCTGGTTTTTCAGAAGTTTGAGTTTGAAATACATTAACTCTGTATTTCCTGGTTTTTTTGGAGGTTTGGTTCTCACTGAATTTATTAAAGGTTTTTTTTGTTTTGTTTTGTCATTGAATAATGATTATAATCATTTTTTGTGGCTTCAGTTGGTCATTTATAGTGGTCAGGAACAGGGCCGGCTCCAAGCACCAGCAAAGGAAGCAGGTGCTTGGGGTGGCCAATGGAAAGGGGCAGCACGTCCGGATCTTCGGCGGCAATTCGGCGACAGGTCCCTCTCTCCCTCTCCGAGGGAAGGACTCGCCGCCGAATTGCCACCGAAGAATGAAGCGGCGCGGTAGAATTGCTGCAGAAGTGCCACCAATCGCAGCTTTTTTTGTTTTTGTTTTTTTGCTTCGCCGCTTGGAGCGGCAAAAAAGCTGGAGTCGGCCCTGGTCAGGAAAGAATATTTTTCCCCAATGTACAAATGGCTAGTTGTGTTCTAGGATGGGGTCTTCGTGTGTATGTTTTCCTCCTCTGAAGCATAAGAGATTGGCCACAGTTGAAGACAGGACACCAGATTCATAGATTCATAGTTTCTAGGACTGGAAGGGACCTCGAGAGGTCATAGAGTCCAGTCCCCTGCCCTCATGGCAGGACCAAATACTGTCTAGACC